>NC_139350.1:85226753-85426753 GCF_055883805.1 Amblyomma maculatum
AGGGAGATTTAGAGGTGAAACTTCTGTGCTAAGCCTGGTGGTCGACATTGGAATTAGGGGCATTGTCCTGTAAGCCACCAAGTGGCCCGTGACCACTGGCAAGATAAAGGTAACGTGACCTGGTTGTCGCCATGTCACTTTGGGGCATAGCCACGTTGGCCACCAAGTGATCCGTGACCACTGCCAAGGTAACGTGAGTGTGAAGCCTAAGTGTAGGGTGCTAAAGGGTAGATACTCGCACGGTCATGTTATTTAGATCAAACTTCAGCGTTAAGCCTGGTGGTCGCCATGTGACTTTGGGGCAGTAACGCAGGCAAAAAAGTGGCTCGTGGCCACTAGCACGGTCAAGGTCATGCGAGGGGACGTCAGTGTGCAAGTCGAGGGAGCTAGACGGGCGATACGTGTAAAAATTGGAGCCCCCGGGCTCCTGCCTAGGTTATAACACTGTGCGAGATGGACGAGGGCAAACACCCTGCTACAGAAACGCGTCGGAAAGCGATGAAGGCATGTCGGAATGAGGCCCTGAAAAGATGGCGTGCCGAAGAGACCGATGAAAAACGGGCTTTAAGTTTGGAGAAACGCACAATGTGTTTCATGCAAGCTTGGCAAACAGCGTACCATGTACATGATGCTTTCCCTTCCCTCCGGTGTTAACGAAATTTAAACCACAAGGTATTTTATTTTCTCCTTCATGGCATCGCAGATGCCCAAATGATGACTGCTGTTTGAGTTTGAAAGTACACATTTCCTCGCATATAAGCCGCATGCATCTTTCAACTGGACACTTTGTTCACAACTGGACACTTTGTTCAGGTCCACTAAACATCCCCTTAAAACTGAGATCCGCAAAACAATGAGATAACGAACAAAATATTCGTAATCCGATAGCCGATAAATACGTATTCTGTTAAATAGCCACAAAAGTCTTTACATTTAGCAAGAAACTTGCTAAAATTGCAACACCTTTTAAAATCGCAGCTGGTGGGTTCAACAATCCCAGACATGGTGATAGAATACATCATGTCTAAACTGTTGCACGCGCATTTTCCTATGTTCCTGTCGGTTAGTGGTTTTTGAGCATAAAAGCCACAAAGAAGGTTTCCTACTTCCCCTGCGTTTTCTCTACATGCTGTCTGCATGCTAGCTCTGGTGTCCCAGCTCTGGTGTCCCTTCGCCGGCACTCGGCGGGTGACAACTCGTGCGAGCGCCATGAGCACATATTACCAATGAGATAGGCATAGCATGATGCCCAAACATTGCGAAAAAGCGGATGTTGCTAGCATTACAGAGCGGCACGATGTGTCTAGATTGCGTGGAAAAAATACCCAGTGCATATTTTCGGCGTGCTGTGGGCGAGTGTCTGATGGCAGTTTTTATAGAGTCGGTATATAGCATTGCGTATTTCTCGACCAAATTTCATGTGGTTGTTTTTGTGAAGAATGTACGACTTTAAGCGGCAGTACTAAGAAATATCAAAATGCCGATAACATACACGACACGCTATTAAAGAAAACTGCGCCGGCTGGGGTTCCGCGCCGTCAGCGCGCCGTGGGTACGGACTTAAAATGTACGTCGCGGGATACGCACAAGACACACTGCTGCCCGTCAACCTTTTCTTCTGGTACGGGAGCAATCTAGCGTCCCGTTATGGTAGTGCCCTTCACACCTTTCCAAATTCATTTTATGTTATATGTGGATGCACTGGCGCCCACAAGGGTGCCTCTGCGACAGCACGTTTTGCCTATGTTATTTTTTCTTTGTTTAGGTCTCTTTATCTACTATGTCTGCGGCTTCCTTTGTGGATCCTGTTTCGCGTACGTGAACTATTCTACGCGCTTATTCTGTACTATTTTCACTTGTGCCTATGTTATTCCGCACATGCTCATTAGAATATAGTGCCGTAAACAGCATATTATATGACAGACTACCTGAAACCCGAAGGCTGGATTATGATATCAGGAAGTACCCGAGATGGCTGCTATATCAGACAACACTACGACCAGTCCGATCAGTGCCAGTCAGCAACTACCACCTGTCAGCTCCATGCGCATCATTATTCGCGCGCGACGCCTTATGTTTTGCATAACGGGGCCCTTAAAGCTGTCTCGTTAGAGTTATCCATATCCTGCCTTTCTCTATACGAAAGGTGTAGTTTACCCCCATAACACTGATCAAGATTACAAGCAGAAATTAAACGTGGAGAGAGGATGTCTTGAACCGCCGTAGCCTATAAAGCAGTGCTTGATAGATTGGCCCATGCATTCCGAGGTCGATATTGTTATGCTAAGCAAGAAGAATGGGAGACAAAAAAAAAAGATGCACCGTGTGGAGCTCCGGCTGCCGGCACATTTGAAAATGCCCGAACTTACAATGATACGTCACAGGATTACTTTTGTAAAGGAAATAAAGTACGCATCGAAATGCTATGCTAAAAAGCCCAGAAATTTAAAGGAGTATAGACACCATTTTTTGAAGCGTTGGAAGGAATACGATTGCTTTCCTGGTTATACAGAGACGCTCCCCAAGCAATCCCAACCTCGCACGTTTCCGCGACGATATTTTAATTTGATTTTAAAAA
Source organism: Amblyomma maculatum (assembly GCF_055883805.1). Lineage (NCBI taxonomy): Eukaryota > Metazoa > Arthropoda > Arachnida > Ixodida > Ixodidae > Amblyomma > Amblyomma maculatum. The sequence goes on from NC_139350.1 coordinate 85,229,332, forward strand.
CAAGCCATGCAAGTATTTCGTTTTTCAAAACCCATTGGCATCGACATCTTTGTGACGAAAACGTGTACATAGGTAAACAACATGACGTAATCAAACAACTGTGACGGGGAGTCGGCAAAGCAAAGAGCTGTGACGACACATGGCCGGACTCGAACAGCGCCGCCGGCGCTTCCGGCCGTGCCCTGAGAAAGACTACGCTTCTGCTCGCTTCACTCGATGGCTTCTTCGTTGGTGCATGTTACAATTACCTCACCGGTGTACGTATGGAGACTGCCTACTAAACTCAGGCCACAACGGCATGCCTGCACAAATGCAGGGCTTACGGCAACGGTGAATCTCGATGGCGCACCGGGAACATACTGCGCGGCTCCCCGCATAACCTAGACATCGCTAGCCCTAGCTGGTTTCACATCGAAGCGCCAGCGAAAGGCGCTTCGGAACGGGCTAACGCTGTAATAAACGTCGGAGTTTTGCGCCGCTTTACTGGCAAGCCCATCTCGTAAAATATTTTCTTGCTTTGCGCGACGCCTTCAGCAGCGGAGCTAGCAGACATCAGGTGCGTCGCACCGGGCAGCAGCTGTAGGGAAAAAAAAAAGTCCGTTTGTATCACTGTAATTATTTCTACCAGGACCTCCGTATTGGCCGAATAATCCTCGCAATTTATTCGTGACTCATAGTCCTTTATACAAATAGTTATGTAAACGAATGAACAGCGATCCGCAATAGCTAGATTACCGATAGCGGATGCTATGAGGCAGCTATGACTTTGGAGCCGATCGTGGCGGCCACAGCATTACGCCCCCAGATTGCCTTGACTGCGCCAGATGGCGCCACATGCTTGTACGGTGCCACGCAGGCCTGCCGCGTCGGGGCCAATCAGCGCGTGAACAGGCGTGAGCACGGGAGCCATCGGGAGAGCTTACGGGTTACGATGGCTGATCGCGTCATTACTAAAACATTTTTTTTTTAAAACAGCTTGGCTCACAGTGTTGGCCAACTGGACTGATAAAGCAGCATCTTCACAGTTCCTTTGTTCAACATTCCTACCAGTTGACATTTCCTGCGCGTCAACCCACCAAGCTCTCGTGGCAGCTGCTGATTCCTGCTTCGTCGCTTGAGTCGCAGGCGAGCGGGTCGGGATTAAAGTGCCCGGCAATGTTAGTAACATCCACGCTATTGGGCGACACAACGTCGTAGTACTAATTTTGCTACGCTGAAGCGTTGCTCGACGACGATATTTTCTTGCACGTGTGACAGCAAGCAGACGAAAAACGCGACCCGAATGCGTCATCAGATTTTGTGTTTACGCGATCACCAACCGTGCCAGTAGGTGGCGCTCGTGTGGCGTTCCCGTTTTGTTGACAGTTGACAGCCGTGTGGTGCGGACGCGTGTTCCATCGCTCCTCCGATTGCACGTGGCTACCGGTAACGGACGGACTGGCGACAGCGGGAGCTTCCGAAGCGTCAAATAGATGAGTTCTTTCTTTTATTAACTTTATTTCGTTTTCAGCTAGTTAGGTTAGGTGCAGCCTAAAGAATAGATTTTAGCTCTTGGTCCTAGCGGCCTGGTTTTTCGTGCCGGTAGCTTGGTTTTCTTGGCGTTCATTATTTAGCGAAAATAATTTTTTTCTAAGCTATTGGCATTCGCAGAATTGGTTTTTAACGCGTGTTTGCTAGTCGTTTCTTGTGTCTTCTTTTGGCAATTTGTATATTCTGAGAATTCGTAATAGATATAGTCCAGTCGATGAGCGCTTAAGATGTGCAATAAAAAGAAGGTAAAGTGTACTCAGTGTGAGGCGCAGGTTAATCTAAAGGAAACACGCTTTGACTCTAGGTGAAGCGGAAGGCAGGGACTTTTGTCGGTGTTGCGTACTGAGTGCGCGTCTGGATAGATTTGATCAAGAAAGGGGCAGTGTAGTGTCTCGTGTGGATGATTTAGAAAATGAAGTACGTTTGTTAAGAGCGGAAAATCAGAAACTGCTTGGACAGCTTACTCAAATTGAAAAAAAAGGGGCCGACTTTGTCCTTGGAACCAACGAGGACGAACATTCCAGTGCGGGCCACGTGGCTGGGGCCAGCACTGGCATGGAAGGCATAAGCAAAGTAGGTCAGGCGGATCCGAACCGTCAGAGTTATTTAGAAGCAGCTAAGACGCCGGGAAAAAAGGAAGAAGTAAGGCAGAATGAAAATCCCAGAGATAAGGACAGAGATAACCGAAAGCAGGAGCCAACAGTTGGGAGAGGGAGAGAGAAGGCCCAGGTGCTTATCGCCGGAGATTCTAACATGGACAGGTGCAAGCGAGATATCTTAGAGCGTGTAAGGGGTGATAACAGAGTGTTTGTTGGAGCCTTCCCAGGGAGAACAATGAGGGCAGTGCTAAAAGAGAGTAAAAATAGGCTGTTGAAGAATTCCGCAGAGCGCAGTATGGTAATAGTAGCCGCGGGGCTAAATGATGTCCTAAATGGTGACGCTGCAGCAGTGGTGGAAAGTTTAGCTAAGGGAGTTGACGAGATCAGGGAGATAGCACAGCAGACGCAGATAGTTGTATGCACAGTACCAGAGGTGCTAGGATTGAACGGAAAGATGGAAAAGGACGTGGTGACAGTTAATCAGGACATAAGAAAGTTAAGCCTGGAGAAGCGTTTCGAAGCGGTTGAGGTAAACAGGGAGGTACATAAAGCAGGTTTTGGTAGGGCTTTTCAGCGAGATGGCATTCATTTTAACAGAAGGGTGGAAGCAGAGATCGGCTGGCGCCTGACAGGCAGGGCTGTAGCTTTTTTAGGGGGTCCGCGAGGACTCCGTGCACAGAGGTAGTTAGAAGTGAAGCAGAAGAAAGTGTAATAATGGAGGCTGAGCCCCCCAAAATGGCAAAGAGTAGGTCGAGAAAGAAAAGTACAAAAAAGAAATTTAACCCTAAGATCAGCTACATAAACATGCAAGGAGGTAGAAAAAGAGCGAAATGGCTAGAGATAGAACAGCAGTTGAAGGATGACAAAATAGGTGTGTACGCTCTTTGCGAGACTCATCTCCGCCGTTTATAGAAGGCTACGTTTGGGAAGGGTGCAACAGAACGAGAACGGAAAAAAGGGGTGGCGGGGTAGGTATGTTGATACACCAGGGAACAAATTGGCAAAGAATTAAATCATCTTGTAAAGAACATATCTGGGTTTCAGGAACAGTTGCCGGCATAAGGACATGGCTAGGGGTAGTTTATTTAGGAACAGGACATCAATAGGCAAGAAAACAGGGATCTTGTTGAATGTCTCAGTGACGATATAAGCCAGTTTGGAAACGGGGCCAATATTATTCTACTGGGGGACATGAACGGCCACATCGACGATCTGGATGGATACGCGGATTGTAACGGCAAGCTAATGCTAGATTTCTGTGAGCGACACGATCTAGTTATAGTAAATAGAGAAACAAAATGTGAAGGCCAAATCACATGGGAATTCCGCAACAGGCAGACGACCATTGACTATTGTCTAATGTCACAGGAAATTTATAGCAAGGTCACAAAAATGGAAATAGACGACGAAGGGGAGTGTAGTCTGGGAAGTGATCATAAACGTATTAGTCTGCAGATGGGGCCCTTGATGAAAAGAGAAATGGAACTTAGACAAAACGTAATCACAAAATTAAACGACGATCAAATAGCGCAGATAGCAGCAGACAAAGAGGAAGCAATAGAAAAAAGCCCCATGGAAGACTGGAATTATGAACAGGTAGAACTACTCATAAGGAGGAAAATTCAGGAGGTTAAAGTAGCAAACCGCTGGAATGGAAAGAGGAAGCCACGGAGCTGGTGGAATAAGGAAATCAGGGAAGCTATTGAACAACGACGGGCTGCTTCAAGGGAACACCGAATGGCAAAGAAGGCACAGGTATCTCAGGAGGAAATCGACCAAAAATGGGAATCATATCGACAAAAGAAACTTTTTACTTTGGACGAGGGCCTGCACTCGTCCAAAGTAAAAAAAAGACAGTCCACCGATCGCTCTATGGCTGATATACACGATGCCTCTAGAGGCGGAGCAAGAAAATTCTGGAACCATATAAGCTGGCTAGGGAAGAAGAATAAAAAAAAGCAGGATCGGATTCAAGATAACGAGGGAATTTGTTTAAAGGGAGATAACGCAGTGAACTACATTACATCAGTTATAGCCGAGTCATTTAAGAGCGACGATAGGGTAATCTCCGCAAATCAGGAAGCAACACAAGGTAGCAGAATACAAAGCAGCTTAGAACTGACCAATCTAAACTGGAAAAAGGCAGAAAAAAATGTTCCTAAAAACACATCTACAGGAATAGATGGAATTCCGATCAAGCTGATTAATGAACTCGGTCCAAAAAGTAAGGAAACGTTGTTAAAAGCTCTGGAAACAGTCATAACGAATAAGCAAATTCCGCACAGCTGGCGGCAGAGTAAAATGAATTTGATTTATAAAGGGAAAGGAGACAGGATGAACATAAAATCCTACAGGCCGATTACCATAACATCTGTTATGTACAGGTTAGCCATGCAGGCGGTGAAATTAAAGGTGCAAGCATGGGTTGAAAGTAACAAGATACTCGGAGAACTTCAGAACGGCTTTAGAAATGGTAGGCGCTTAGATGATAGCCTGTTCGTGCTTACCCAATGCATCGAAATATCTAGAGTGGAAAATAGACCTTTGTATTTGGCCTTCCTGGACATAAACGGGGCGTACGACAACGTAAGCAGGGAACTCCTGTGGAACATATTAAAAGAAGAAGGTATCGGTTATGAGATAATAGAGTTCCTACAGGAAATATACCGGGATAACAAAGTAGAAATTACGTGGGAAGGGATAAGAAGTACGGAGGATGTCAAAGTATGCAAAGGATTAAGACAAGGCTGTCCTCTATCACCGGTGCTGTTCATGCTTTATATGATAAACCTGGAACGGAGGATACAAGATAGTAACCTAGGTTTTAACCTGTCATATAGATTAGGTAGAAAGGCGGTAGAGCAGCGCCTCCCCGGTTTCATGTATGCAGACGATATTGTGCTGCTAGCTGAGAGTCTGGAAGAATTGCAAACTCTAGTTAAGTATTGCGGAGACGAAGGGGACGCTCTAGGCTTCAGTTTCAGCGCCGTTAAGTCGGATCTGATGATTTTCAACGGCTCAACTGATCAGGGTCTTAAAATACAAGGCCTTGAAATACCTAGAGTAGCAGAATATAAATATCTGGGGGTATGGGTAAACGAAGGATTGGCATACATTGGAAAGCATGAGCAATCACTTAAGGCCAAAGGGCGAAGGAATGCCGGGATAATGAAGCATAAGGCATTGTGGGGATACAATAGGTATGAGGTTTTGAGGGGTATTTGGAAAGGAATTATGGTGCCCGGACTTACTTTCGGAAATGCGGCTTTGTGCCTAAAATCAGAGGTACAGTCGACATTAGAAACAAATCAGAGATCCGTTGGACGATTAGCACTAGGTGCCCACGGCAAAACTACAAATGAGGCGGTACAGGGAGATATGGGCTGGGCATCTTTCGAAGTACGGGAAGCTCAGAGTAAAATATTATATGAGGAACGCCTGAGGAAATTGGACAGTAACAGATGGGCAGCTAAAGTATTTTAATACCTGTACCTAAAAAGCGTTGACTCACAATGGAGGAAAAGAACTAGGAAACTATCTAGTAAGTATACTAGTAACAAGGACGGAGAAATAAAGAGCATTAAGCAACAGGTGAAAAACACAGAAGGTAAAAATTGGATAAATTTGATGGAAAAGAAACAGAGTGTGGAATTATGCCGAAAGTGGAAAATGCAGATCAGGAAGGAAGATTTCTTTGATAACTCAAGAGGCAGTGCCCTACTTTTTGAAGCAAGATCAGGGTGCCTTAGAACACGCAGCTACAAAAAGAAATTTAACAATGGAGATGACGCATGTGCTGTATGTCGAAACTCCAGTGAAACAATTGCCCATGTTATACTCGAATGTAATGGTATCCATACGGAAGTTGGTGCAGGCGCAATCACTGTTCCTGAAGCTCTGGTGTTTAGAGATAACAGTGGCCGGGTGAATAAACCGGCGGTGGAAACTAGCAAAAAACGACTGGAAGATTGGTGGCTTAAAAGCAGAGAAGTGACATAATGTTAGTAATGTAGGAACAAAATTTAATAAATAGAATGATGGTTTAGTTAACCATTCTAAACCAATAATTAAGATATAGGGAGAAAAATGAGCATGATAGCTACTGCTACCACCCCGTTTCAAAGGGGACGCTCCTATATTCCATCCATCCATCCATCCATCCGTATCTTTGACGTCATCGTGCGCTCGTGTCCGGAGAGATTGAAACCGAAACTGGCCCTGATAAATGCATTGATAATAAATTAATTGGTCTGTGCTGGGGCTTTTTGGGTCGCAGTCCCTATGTTTTGGACCACTGGGGATCGATTAAAGGAAAAATACCGGAACAGAAAATGCACGTGTCTATACTCCTTTAAAGAAGTAATGAAATTACATTACGATTACTTCAGCCCAGTAATTAAATTTTCCTAAATTACGTTCTAGTTTTCATCTATGCAATATCCAAATAAAGCTACTAAACAAGACAACTCTCCACACGCAACGCACACATTCTTTCACCTTCCCGCCAAATTCCGTCCCTAAGAACTATTTCCTCCCTCTTTGCTACAGCACGTGTCCTATTACAAAAATAAGACAAGTGCAACAAAACAACAAAAACGCTAAGTCGAACGCTCGTGAAATGAGCGGTAGGCCAATGTCTTGCTGGTCCAGAGCTGTTTTTCTCGCCCTTTTGAAGACCCCAAGGTTATTTATTCATTCTGTGGTCACATTAATCGACTTCGCCACCTTGCGCTCAGGAAGTCTCACGCCATGGACCCTTCAGCTTGTCTCCTCCTCCTCAATTTATCGCCCCGTCACTGACAAATGCAACCAGGCACCACTGCGCACTAACCGACGCAACAGGAAGTGCCACTGTGTGCTGCCAACTAGGTTTGAACTCCAACTACCTAGCACCGCCTGTCCCTTCAGCAGCCCCTTGGCGTCTTATATCCTGCTGCTTGGGGTACGATTGCAGCTACCGATAGAATAGCCGCACAAAGTGCTACACAGGAAGTCTCTGACTTAGAGTTCTGATCAATTCTGTTACATTTTGCCAATATTTTCTTGCCAAATCTTCTTTGCCAATCCGTGCTCTATGGCTCACCGCATTTATGATAACCTTGTTTATGTTGAGTTCGGAGACCTCGGCTAGGATAATATAATGATGTCAACACCAATAACATTCTACCGGCGATAACGTCACAATTGCTTTTGAGGTGACTACAACTTGAACGTCACCATGATGCCAAGGCGTTCCGCTTTACGAAAAAGGCCAATGAGATTGTAAACGGGACGCCCAAATGACTTGCCGTGTCTGTGACGTAAACATCCCAACCCAACCTTTAAAAGCCGAGCACGCGCAGAAGTAATCCTCGCGCGGCGGAAGCCCATTACGTCGCCCCTTTTACAACAAGGCGGGAGGGAGTTTTATAGCCCTAATTTCCCGAGAATGAAAGCACACATTTTTGCCTACATTTTTCTGTGCGAAATCAACACCACGGTAGAATGAAATTGCGTTTTGATTCCTGATCTTTATTTTCAAAGATGAGTGCGCCAATGAAACAAAATACAGGCAGACAGTCGGGAAGATAAACCGAAAAACAGACTCCGGAACAGCACTTTTACATTTCTGTTTCAAGGAGATTGAAGAACACACTACCACTCTTGAAAGTCGAGGGCATCGTCGGCGACGCACCCGGCCTTTACAACGTTGACCCAAGCATATTCTTAAGACAGCGGGAGTTTTAGTTCCTGCACCCCATCGCACAATTGGAACGTCGAAAAACGCGATTGTAAGAAGGCGCTGTACTCGCGGACAAGTTTTTCTGACTGTGGAGCCAAGGCTACAGGGGGCGAAGCTTTCATCACTGTGTTCCTGTTCTAGTAACGTTGGTTACTACACCATGTAGTTCAGGCATATGTGGCCGCAGTTACGGTTTCGGTCTCAGTTTTGCCTTTGCTTGAAATAATGTCTTCCGAGTATCCAACGACCCAAAAATATCTTCCTCTAAACTACGTAAGGTATAAGCAAACGTATATTCGCAGGTAATGAACATCACGCGCTACGTAACTTGCCGAAACAAGCGCATTACGCAAGCGCAAAGAAACCGACGGGTAGACGCAGCAGCAGCAGCCGACATCCGCCTGTATAGGTTTCCGGCAGGTAGCGCGGCTATCCTGTTTTCACGATGTCGTGTAATAATTTTCAAATGCACTACACTAACGCTGTACTGGCCGACTGTAAAAACAAAAACACCTTATTAGGTGTTTTCGCATGTCTATAACTAACACCCATGCACCCTTGAAGAAAAGTGGCTTCAGAGTGCCAGTACACCCTCAAAGATGGTGCTTCGGTTGGTCATAACACCCTTCTATGGGGTCAATGCACTGGGGTGTTTTCATCACCTTTACACCCTATTGCAGGGTGGAAGCAGTGGCATTGCACCCTTACACCCCTTGATAAAAATCAGTGCGGATAATGTCCATATATTGTATTCCCTAACTAGGAATTACTTTTGCCACTACACGTTCCTTAATGCTTTTCCTATGTGCACACTTAGTCAAGCTTAATGGTATTCCTTTTAACCACCTGTAATGTCAAATGAGCATGTAAAGAGATGCTGCATGCCATTATTTTGACACCTCGGATGGCCCATGCCAGTATGATTGTTTTTTCAAATTCACAGAGCATGTTACAGAAAAATGTCACACAGAAGGAAACTGGAAGTCTTTTATTCGGCATAGAAGGGTCAGGGTTTGGGCTAGTGGGTGCTCGGGTGCTGGTGGAGAGGAGGGGGGGGGGCAGGGGGGCACTTGTGTTCTGTTTCTTCATTGATGCGCGCTATGGAACCTCATTTATTTAACAATACTACCACTCTCCATCGAGAGCCTAGCAGACGGGCAAAAACATACATGGTATGTACGTAAAAACCTAAAAAAATGAAAGCAGCAAAACAGTTCCAACAAATGCAAACACCAACGTATACAATTTTTTTCAAAAACAGAACCGAACAATGAACACAACAGCATGGTGACATTTCTTAAAAAACAACAACAATACATTTAGTCATATGCAACAATAATCGCAGTACACAATATTAATCCTATGCTTTGTCAGTGTCAACGCTTGCGCTTGCATAAAATTCGGCCTTAAGCGATGAAATAAAGCGTCGTGCAGCGCATCTTGGCTTCGACACGTAGACGACCAAAAACAGGAGCTCTATAAAGCAGCACAAATTGTCGGACCCCTTGTCATATGTCAGATTGAACAGCCAAAATCGACCCATTATTGGAACAATACCCTAAGTAGAGTCGATGACTCGAAGAAGCTTCCGCTGCTGAATGAAGGGGAAATGCTCTTCAGCTTCTTTGATGCTGCTCCCAGTATATCCGACGCACTGCGTGGCAGTCTTTTCTTCTTGTTCCTTGATGAAATTGTGAAAGAAGTGCATAACAGAGCAGCTGTATAAATATGCACTGCACCTGGCAAAAAGCAAATTCAACATATTTTCTACTCTTATTTAGAATACGCCAATGCCCCTTTAGTGTACAGCAGTGTGCTGGAAAAGGGCCCTATCGGAAACCACTGGTGGTTATCTCACAATTAACAATGCAGAGTATACTGTTATGGTTGGTTCAGGAGGCACAAAGCCAGCAGTCTGATCAAGTCATAAATGAGAGCACATAAGGTCAACCCATTTTTATTCATGCAGCATGCTGTTGCATGGTAATTTTAGATTATGCAAGCTATTTTATCAAACAAAAATGGCTACACTCATCAAAAGCACCTGTGTTAGAGAACTTCTATGCTGCCCCACGAACTTTTCATTTCACATGAACTGGAATGCTTATTATGATAGTTAAAAATGTAAATAAACAATAAACAGCACTGGAGCACGCTTTTTACTACTAAAATAACAGCTGGCTCAATTGAAGGCTTCACACAAGGCCTACAGCATACCCTGCACAGGCCAAGTAGATACTGCAGAACCAAACAAAAAAACGTGGAAAGAGCATACTCAGTGATGGGGCACTACAAAAAACAAAAAAAAACAAAGTGCATGTAATACATAACATATAATGCATTTCTGAACTTTTGCACGTCTTCTTGTGCTATGAACCAGCCAAGCCCTAGGTCATCGCAATGCTTCCTGAAGTGTTTACATTTAAGGTTTAGTAACAAGGAAAAAGTGTTCTCGCTGCTCTATGTGGCAGTTCTGAAACTTCATCACACATTATTCATTGAAAGTGTACACTGGAGCTTTGAGTTGAGTAACAATTACATGTGCAACAGCAGAGCATTACCAAACAACCAATTAGCAGAAGCTCTATAAAATATCAACACTGAAGCATGGCATGTTAAAACATTTTCCATGCATAGCACATTGCATGCATAGACATCCAGAACATCAGTGGTGAGCCTCAAGAGGCGGCAGGAAGCTCAAGTGTTCAAGAAGTTGTAATTGTTATAGCGGCAGGCAGTCTGAGCACTTTGAAATACTAAAGGTTCGAATACTAAAAATATGTTGACTAACTTGAAATGCAAAAATAACAATTTGGATTTATTGAGAATGTTTACTATAAATGAGAATGTCTATGACAGTGCCACATGGTTAATGCATAAAATGTTAGCATCTGTAGTTGAAGGCATTACATTTATATAGCATGAACCTTGAAACACAGCAGTATTTTCTCCCAACCAATGTGGTAAACCTAATCTCAGAAGAATTAAAATTATTACATCATTTCAAACTTGGCTAGCAAATTACAGCATTTTTTTAAAACAACTATTAAACTGCATTACCCACCTTCAGAAGCCTGTAGGATAAGACAATGTGGCAAATATTTCTTTTGAAGCAGTCTCAGATTATATATTCCAGACATTAGGAACATGTTAGGTACTAGCATGCATGAGCAGGTTGAGAGACCCCTTTCCATCCAGCAAATGCTAAACCCCACCAATTTGCCTGCAAGAGCCATCTGATAAAGCATTGCTGGTCCACTGCAGCAGAGTGCTTAGTCAAATGGCACACTGCACCAATCTTGACATTACCAGAGCTTCATCAGGTGACTCTTGTATGCAATACGACATGGTAAGCATGTGATGCAGGAGTCTCTTAAAAGTGCTTTTGATTGTACTTACAGTGCAAATAATCCTTTCACAGCAAAGAATTCACAGTTGTGGTGAAAACTTGTGTAGTATTTCTATTTGAATTATGAATAACTAATACATATTACAAGTTAGACTGTAAACCATTTTAGAAACAAAGAAAATTCGCTAATAATGTCGGTTTCAAGTAGGCTTCCTGAATATTCAAATGACAAAGAGAAAACTTACAAATGATACAAACAACATCCAGAGCTCCCGGCTGGTTCCCAATGTTTGCCAAGAGTTGCAGAATGCATACTGTCTGTACATCTACAATAGAAATAAGCAACACAACAATGGTGTACCTCCTTGCAGGTAAAAAGAGACAGCCGAGTTTTGAGGCGATAATTTATTGTCTAATTTAGGAAGGCAAATAAACAAAATTGAAAACATGTAGAGGCACGCAAACTGAAAGCCAAACATCTGAGAGCAAAAATTAGCAAAGCTTGTGAAGATTTGAATCAGGTATCGCCTAATTCTCTGCTACCAGTTGAACAGATTCGAAAAGGCTGCACCATTACAATGGAGAAGAACAATAGGTAATTTAAATTTAGCTAATGCGAAAATTGTTAGATATGAAGAAATGCACAGGCTAGTTATGGTTTTATTATTCTTTCTGACGCTCAGCCATGTTTTTAGTACATCTATAAGGCAATGCAAAATGGCAAAAATGTAGGCATTTAGCGAAAAACTGCCAATTAGATAGCACATGGAGCAAACAGAAGGAAACAGCTTAATACTTACGCTTCTTTCTCCTTTCACGAATTCCCTCAGAACATACTTCGAGCACCCGGGCAATGTCCTTTTTTCTTGCACGAATGGTGTCCTTCAAAACCAAGACAAGTGTCTTGTTCAGGCCAATTTCAACTGCCTCTTTGCCGTCCTTCTTGATCAGCATGTTGACGTCATGTAAGAACTGCAAGTTTGTGTGAATGGTAGCCATAAAGAATTCATTTTACTCAATGTTTCAAGTAACTGAATAATTAAAATCATTGTACAAAATCTAAGGCAACTGATGCCTTTGTACATATCTGAAAAAAAAAAAAAAACTGGCATTAGCAAACAGCAAATACAAATATTTACTAAGGTTAGAAAACTGCAAAAACCATCAGTTTTTTGCCACTCATCGCCAAACTGCAAGCAATATTAAGGAAAGTCTGATATAAAAAATAACAAAGCAAAAATTATGATCCTCCTTCCGTCAACTTGGCACACGGCTGAATGGCAATAAAATATGTAATATATCTCTAAACTAAGGGTCCCCGCTCAGCTTTAAAAAGTAGGCTTCAATTCTTAGAGACAATGTACAGACATGCATCGTTAGCATATGAAAGTCAAATTGTTTTCTGGGCCCTATAAATCAGTAAACTGCTTTCAACACATACATTACAATTTTTTTAATAACAGTAAGTCACAAATTTGCCTGCAATATGCGCACTGTGATGAGCAAAGAAGGTAAACATATGCGACTAAGGCTATGATAACCGCTTCATATGTACATTTAAGCAAAAGACAAAAAAAAAGTAAACATCTGGTCAGAATCAAACTCTGTAATAGCAACATCTGGTACAATATTTGGCCACAGAATTCAAGCTGTCGACCTCTACTTGAATGCTGAGGCATCAGTATCGAATATCCATTTATTCTAGTCTAAAGACACTACAAAAATCAAGTAATGCTGTCAAACAGTTATGTTGAAATGGGACCACAAAAATAATGAAAACTGGATGGTTTGAACCACATCAGCTGACTTTGCACGTGTACAAGTGCCTTAATTGAAGTCTTGCTGAAAATAAATTACGTACCTAAATGATTCTTCGAGAGCGAAAGTAAACGCCATAACAAAAGCAGCATAATAAAAATGCAAATTCACACTCCATGCAACCGCAAAATATGGTCCCCGTAAAATGAAAAATGCTCCCATTGTGATTAAAAAAGGCAAATCCAGACGCGGGGAAGTTAACATAGGCTGGTGATAGCGGCATATAGTTTACGCAGTTTAGAATAAACTGGTATGCAGCCAGGCCGGCCGACCAGCGCACTTCGATGCCGAGAGCACGAGCGCAGAGGCGTGCCGCGCTGAACGGCCGCCGAGAAGGAACATAACCTCCTCGAACAAAAAGTTTAAACAGAAGGGCTGCGGGAGGACGCTCCCCGAGCAGCAGGGCGGTGCGCGCCTTTGCTCAGAGTAAGTAAAAAAAAAAGGGGGGGGGGGGGTCGCAGTGCTCCGAGTGAAAGAAGATGACGAAGCATTAAAGAGGTTACAGGAGAGCGAGCGCGAAGTGTAACAGATAAGGGAGGAGGGGGGAGGGGGGAGTCGAGAGTGCTAGGAGAATTAAGGTAGTACGCCGCACGAACGGAAACGGTAGAACAAAACCGAGTCGTTGCGAACTGAGCGCAAGTATCAAACTGTCAAGAAACGAAAATCGTTTCGTGAACCTCCTGCGCGTACAGAATGCAAGGGAACGTAGCACATACATTATTTCTGTTCAAGAAAGTTGAGACTGATGTTCTTGCGCGAAATCTGCGTAACTCGCGGCGACATCTACCACATGTGCGATGTCATTTTGGCAGCCAGGTGAAAACAAGCGCGTGTCTCACGTTTTCATTTCAGCACATTCTGGAGCGTTCCGGCACAAAAAGACACAGAATGCAGCAATCCGGTAGGACACTGTTCCCACAAAGCGCAATATGCGTGAGAATAGGCTTACCTTTACAGACGATTGCGTCCGCCGCAAAGTACGCTGTCCGCCTTCGTATCACCGGCACCGAACAAACCAGTGCGATTTCAGCGTGAGTGCAATGTAGACGGCGCATATACCTCTTAGTCACGCAGAAAAAAAAATCGTCCATGCCTTCTTCTTTCGAACATCTCAAACATAAAGCGGTGCAGCAGTCCTTCGTCCTGAGCAAAGCAAAAAGAAGCCCGGACACTTGCCAACACGATAAATACCCGTTTGCGTTAAACACCACATGTAGAAGGCACTTCACAAGCGTACACACTTCTGTAACACATATGCATGGGAAATGCAACACATTTCACGAGGGTACACAATCGAAGAAGCACATTCAGCATTCGCCGAAACGTGGTCGAAACGCACTCCACAATGCTAACGGCCATATTGAGAAATTTGAAAAGAGCGTTCGTAGCTACCGGCGGCCTCCTGGCGGTGACATTTTGTTTCAGTTTCTGTTTCATTTTTAGAAAGCACTCGTGTGTAGTTTTAATTTTAGCGTTACTTTTGGTGCTTTATTTAGGTGTTGGGTTATATTAGCAGCGCCGCTTGTGTATAAAAGGCTACGAAGTTACGCAGCCATACCCCCAGCATGTTAGGTGATATTGCTTGCCCGTAACACCCTAAGGCATATTCTCCAACCAAAGCACCCCTTTGGCATGCAAGAGGTGATTTCCAATGGCACGAACACCCTAGACTCAGGGTGTAAGGGTGTTTTGAATCAGACAAATGCCCAAAAAGGTGTTTTTGTTTTTACAGTTTGTAGTACAACCTTGATGTTATAACAACACAGAAATTTCTATATTAGTATATTATTCCACAGGACGATTCGCATAATTTATCAACGGATTATGTTCTGATGCCCAGTGAGCTGATGCGGTTTGGCTCTGTAGCCACAGAAGCCTGTCCGCAAGCATAGTAGAGAATCCGTGTGCTTCTGGAAATCACCATCCACTGTAGCGGTGCAGTTGTGTTTGCAACCCTAGAGTTGAAAAATGGCCAGCATATTTTAAACAAGCTATGTCTGCGTAGTGTTAGCGGCATATTGGAGGGGCTAAAAGACAACCTATGGATCGAAATGAAATGGCAATGATGAAGCCTTTGAAAGATGCTTTAGAAAGTGAGGATGAAACATTTCGTTGGAACCGCGATCCAGGAATTAGGCACATAATTTCTAGATAACACTTGAGCTCCTTTTCCACGCCTAGCATAGCTTTGTTGCCAGTTAAGGTCTTGCAGTGGATTCGGTGTGTATAGAAGTATATTAAGTGCAGTTTCTTTGGTGATGCTACGGAAATTTCGCATCCTGCGCTGACTGCAGCTGATGTACTATTTCAGGCTGCACCAGTTACCCACACCAGACTGGAGGCAGCATGACAGTTGGGGTTCTTCGCTTGTGGTGGATGTTCGCTGAAAATTGGGCCGTTCTCTCGAGTGGATTCACTAACACTTTAGGCACGAAACAGGAAAAAAAAACGCGTTAGGCTTATGAGTGTTCTGCACAGATTTGCAATTTATTAACAAGTTAGCAGAATCACTTTTGGGCCAAAGCAGATCGTAAACCTCTGCAGCTACCGTTTAGAAATATTGCGCGAATGGGGTCACTTAAACTCAGACAGAAACGCAAAAATGGCGTGGTTTAGGAAAGCAAATTATGAAGTGGCTCATTTTATTTATCCCGCCGGGGTGGCGCAGTGGTTAGGGCTACTGTGCCGATGGATGAGGGATCGAATCCCGCTCTCGGCGGGCGCTTTTCGGCGGAGGCGAAAAGCAAGGTGCCCGTGTTGTGTGCGATGTCAGTGCACGTTAAAAAATCCCAGATGGCCGAAATTTTTCGTAGTCATCCACTACGGCGTTTCTCATAGCCTGATTCGCTTTGGGACGTTCCCCACAAACCAAACCAAACCATTTATTATTTGCAAAGACCAGCCCTATCCTTATCCACATCAGAGGAACGATGAGAAGGAAAACCCCAGCCATCTTCATAACTTGCAGTTTGCGCGTTCTAATCTGTTGTTCCCGACAGTGCACGCGCACATCGGGCTTTATCATTAATATCTGTTACCCTAAAGTCAGTGTGTGCCCTTCAATCGTTGTCACGTCTTACCTGGTCACGAACACCAGTATAAAAACGGAAGAGACAGTACGCTCTGTACTTTGGGGCTAGTTATATGACAGACGCCACTGACTTCACAGGAGACAACAAATTCTTTTGCATTTGTGCTGTGGAATTCCTCAGCGTGATAAAAGAGTAAATAGTCAATTGACCTTGTTGGTGAAAGTTCATATCTCAAACAGAACGGAGGACGGGACGCTAAATAAAATTCATCTTAGCAGCCGGGCTTGTCGCGAGCATTGTGTTCTGTAGTGCCGTGTTATACACATCTTGTGTTGTACTTTTCTTTCCTTGATCTTTTAAGCCCATACAGGATCCTCTGCTGCGCCAGTCAGATAAAATCCGGCACATTATAGTCGTCGCTTGTGGAGCTTGCTTCCGCCTCTGTCCTTCGCAGTTTTGCATATGCGATAAGTCAGATCACCTTTCACGGGAACCAGTCCGGCATCGATATCTGATGCCGAAAGGCTCCTGTTGATTTGATTCTAAACGTGTGAGTCGTTCCGGCTGTTGTATCTTACTGCAATACTGCGGGGTCTCGAGACCGCGAAGGTTTCTGGAACTGAATCTTCTGAGCTGAAGTTACAAGGGGATCGACCGCAGCTTCTATGAGGCTGACTTTCCTGCTCGCTTCTTCGTTTCTTGGAATGAAGCTCGCATTCACAGTATTAACTGTAGAAAAATGCACACCATTCGGATATTTTTCCCTCAAGGGGAGCCGAATCAGCCGACGCTACGCGCATCCGTGTGTAGCCTGGCATTGTAGGGTTTTTTGCTTAGCTGTCGGCACGTGCTGATGCATTCTGATGTGGGCATCGATCTGCTGTCCACGTGTCTCCAACATTCTCAGTGAGAGTGACGAAGAATAGCTCATCGCAACCAAGCACCTGATCACATTTAGTTGCGAATAGCTTCTATCGCGGCCGTTGTGTTCCATCGCTACGACCTTCTGACTTTTCACTGCGACACGAAAGAGTTGCTGTTTGCTCCTCCTGTCCCTTTTACTTCCCGGAACTGGGGTCATTTACAATGCATGGTTTCCGGGTTCCGGTAAAAACATGGCCCCGCAATATACGTCTCCGGTATATATCGCTTCGGCAAAAATGTACCAGGACAAAAATTAAAGAGCACTGCAGAATCTGCACTGAAGTAATGCGAAAGTACGGATGCTACTGTTGGCTGCTTCTTGTTGCTTCATGTTTCTTATATCACTTCTTGTTTACCCATTTTAGCCTTTGGTACTTTCAAACAGCGCGCCAATCCCTTCCTATGCCCTTTTTGGGATTTATTTCCGCTTGCGGGACATCGCAATTTTGACCTCACCCTAATTCGTTATTAATTTAAACAGCGCGAACACGAAGACAAAGGACAAGATAAAAGAAAGCCACTGTACCAACTCGCCCAATAAAGTACCTTGGCTCACCCTAATGGCCTGCCTTAATTAACTATATCTTTGGTACTTTCAAATTGAGCGTCCGTAGCTTCCTATGCCCTTTTTTGGCTCGACTTCAGGTTGCGTGACGTCACATCATTGACGTTACCTTAATTGACTGATTTATTCACTATTTCAGTATTTGATACATTCAAATGCGCCGCCAAGCCATTGGCTAATGCGACCATTTTTGCCTTGATTTTTACATTTTTACTTATAAATTATTATCCAACTAACCTATCGGCCTAATATTTTTTCGGACACAATATTACGTCACCTCTATCGATTGACACCAATTATTAACCTCTACAACTTCTCAGTTACTCACAATTGCTTCGGACACAATTTTTCGGACGCGGTCTGCGGACAGAAATTTGTGAAAATAGCGAAGCAATGCTTTTGCATTAAAAAGTCACAATTTGCGAAATTAGAACAAATGTCCCCAGAAGGGTGCAGTCTAACATTACGCTTTCGCTTCACCTGGAAGCGAAAGTTCAGCTGATGTTACTGTCAATAACTGTAACCGATTTTTATTGCGAAAGCAATACTGCTTCCACTTTCTGCCATTGATGGTCGTGGCTCCTCTCACACAGTTGCGCGCCACGTGACCGCTTGACGTCAATACAGACCGAGAGACGCGGTCCCAGCTAGCGCCATCGATGGCGGAGGTCAGGCTTCACAGGCCGGCTGCGCCGCTGCCGAGAGGAAGGGATAAAACGCGGGGCTGCAGCGGCGCTCCTCTCAGTGCTATGTCGGATGATGTGTACAAGGCGAGGCTGGAACGATCTGCTGCGGCCAAGCGACGGAGCCGTGCCGAAGAAACAGACGAAGTGCGGGAAGAACGGCGAGCTAAACACCGTGCGTATGTATCAGCGTGGCGAGCACGCCGGTCAAGATCGCTGTATACGGAAAGGCCAAGTGAAACTTCGGAGACAAGTTATGGACGATAGAGAAAGAGATTGGTAAAGAGCGAACACTCGGCGAAAACTGGCCCCAGGAAATGACGCGTGACTTGTGCTGCCGCCGATTGATGGATGGCGGCAGCAGCGCGGGCGTGCGCGGACGCGCGCGCGACGGCACTCGCTGCAGAGGTAGCCCGCCGGAGCAGACGACAGAACGTTGTCGAAGGGAGCGAGCAGTTGTCTGCTCGTGCCTCACCGCGCCTGTGCGGCACAGACCGCATATTTTTATCTCTTGTGGGCTGCTACGCGGAACGACTACGTTTTGGAACGACGTCAAGGTGAGCAACGTTTTTTGCTGAACTACGCTGCATTTGAAGCATTTTACCATGACCACGCCGGCTGGTGTCAATTAAGTTTCGCAGCTCGTGAAAATTCGCGCCGGCTGTTCAGGCGCAGTTCGTGACGCTCCGGGAGTTTCCAACCGCGGCGAGGTTTAATATGTTGTGTTCCAGCGAAACTGAGCTCCATTTCGAACAGTTGATCTCAGCACGCTGGACAAAGTCGCATGTGAAGGCACCAAGGCATGCCGTTGCGCCAACATGGCGTATTAGCCGGCCGGTGCGGCCAGACCTGACGCGGTTTGCCGAGCGGCTAGTTTTCCTAAGTGTCGCGTTTAACAGGGCGATGGTAAGGTGAGAAATGTTGAATTCTTGACTTTCTTGTCAAACTGTGCAGTATTTCATGCAGTTTAGCAAAGTACGGCGGCGACTGCGCTTCACAAAGTCGCGCGTGAAGGGCAAGCTAAAGGCATGACGTGGCGTGCTGGTCGCGGTGGCGTGAGGTGGTTTTGAGTGGTGTCGCGTTTAACAGGGCAACCGCAAGTGGAGAAATGTTTCATTCTTGTCAAACTGTGAGGCATTTCGGGTAGTTTAGCTCAGCACGACGGTCTGCGCTTCACAAAGTCTCGTATGAAGGGCAAGCTAACAGGCGTGCTTGCCGGCTGCGGTGAGGCCAGGCCGCGGTTTTGCGAACGGCTAGTTTTGCGTGGTGTCGCGTTACATTTAACGGGATAACCTTAAAGTGAGAAATGTTTTATTATGCCGCAAGCAGTGCTTTTGAGGAATATTTTAGTTTAGTGGCTGTTATTTCACTCAATGTAGAAATGCATTTTAAAAAAGGTTCGGTTAGCCTGCATTTCCTGACCTCTACGTTGCTAGAGTAGCTTTTGTATCAATTTTATGAATGACAGCTTTTCTGTTCTGGACCATAACTGCTGCTCACCAAGTCTTCAGTACGCACCCAAATGCACAGATGTGTGCGCGGTGCAGTGGCCTTGCATTTCATTGCAACCTTCTGCATCATGTTCCTTCCTTTTCCAACAGCACTGCATGGACCCACGGACTACAGCCGAAGCACGGCACATGCAACGAGTGAACGGTGTGGCCTTCCCCCAAGCGTCAGTACTCCTCTCTGCCCTGAACAATACAAGCTACCCTTGCTAAGGTAGCCGCGACTGGGACTGTGTAGTTTATGTATAATGCATGTTTTGTTGCATATCATTTGCCATAATTCGGAAATCAACGTTATGCTATTTTTTGTCTCTACCTAAGTGCTGTTTCTCGCCTTGTGTATTTTTATTTTTGTGTGCTGTGCACATCTTCCTAATGCTTGCCAAGTTTTGTCAATGCATCCGTCTACATCTGCTGCGTCTCTTATGTGTTTTATATGCAGCAAAATAAATGTTCATTTCACAAAGCACTTGGCGTCTTTTCTGCAATACTGTTTTGCAAAGGCTGTGGCGCAGCTGCTTTGATGGCCAGTTTTTTTCATGCTGTTATGCATGCTGAAAATAAATACAAACACTAGCAGACCATGTAAAACCAAAATAATGCGCCAAAAGGGCAGGGAAGGGCTCAGCGCATGCTATAGCATTCAAATCGCGCGCCTTTCGGCAAGACCGGAAGTAGGTGTCGCCGGCCGCTTGGTGCGCTACAGTCAAATGGGCCGCTGGGCAATATGGGAGTGCCCGCTCTTTACCAATCTCTTTCTCTATGTTCCGACAACTATGTCATCACCGATGTACAGATCAAAAGCCATTTCACGGATTACCAAAGCGTATTCATCGCATTAAATAAAACAAAATTACAGTAGAACCATGTTGTGTACACAGTGAATCCATGCAAAGCCATACAGGGCAACAATGTCCAAACTACCAGCAGAACAAAGGCGTTGCTTCCGCAATCTTCCAGGCTTACCCGAGCTAAGCCACAGCCAATTTTTTTACCTTAGAACTACTTTTATGGTTTTAGCTTGAGGGTAATTTGCATATTTATTCCAAACTTTTCTTCCTTTTCACCTGTTGTGGTTCCTTTTGTGCCATAAGTCTTAAGACTGCGTTACCCCGTGAAGAGCGGCAATATTGTATGCTACAGCACTTCCACCCGTCCTCTTGAAAGTGGCCAAACACTGAAACGATGCGGAGCGTTCGTTCCAAAAAAAAGCACAAGCCTAAACGTAACCTATATAAACCTTACCGGATCACATGCCGATGGACTTTTTCGCCATGCCTTCTCTACTCGTCTACTGCCAGTAAATGTGATAGGCACCTAGAGGAGCCAGATCCCAAATAATGGTTACATCTGTTCTCAAATTATAGAATCAAGTAAAAGGTGCAATTTCGTTAGCACATTGTTTCGGAAGGATTCAGTCTAAGGACCAAATATTGCTTAGGGGACATTTTTTCCTAGAGGCACCTTCCTCAGGGGCCTTTTCATCTGGTTACGTTTTTCCGGGGCCGTATCCTCCGGGGACATTTTTTCCTGGATGTTTTTACCTGCACCCATCATTTCCGCCACCAATTCCTCTCTCTGCGTTGTTTGCTGAAGGCGACCTGCTTTTAAAATATGGGCCTCGGATTCCCGAAATGAAATGCGCACGTAAAAGGGTCGTCGCTGACGAAGCGACAAAGCACAGGCATCGAAGTGGCGAAACGCACCGAAATGATTTATGTTTTCGTATTTACCACATGTTTACAGCTAAGCAGATCAAAATAGTGGAGCTAACCGACATACACACGTAGGCCTCTATTAATTAAAATGCTATCGTTCCCTACCTCTAACGAGCTGGCGACTCCGACTCTTTCTGTGTGTTCCCGTGAAAATGCTGTGGTCACATGTTCGAGGACCTTTTACAATACAGGAGAACCCCCTCCTTAGAATAGGTGAAAGCATTTTTGCAATTATGACGACGCTTTGCACGTGGTCAGCTTCGGCGCTGGTGCCAGAGCAGGCAATAGAGAAACTTTTTGCGAAAAGAAATTATTGTTTCGAAAGCCGTGTCGCATGGTTGCACAAGCGTTCCTGAAGATAGCATTCCAAATCATAGTCATGATGGATGCTCTCAGTATACTGCCTGTTACTATAGTGAGTAAAAGTGCTTAGTGCCGCTAGTCCGGAACGTTTCAAACTTTCCGGAAGTCGTAGACTAGAGAGGTACCTTTTGCACCCGCTTGGAGCAACGCAATGTATACCTGGCCTCAGGAACAGCTTGCGGCCTCGCAGGAAGTTAGCTAATTCAAGTTTCAACTCTGTTACGTTTCTTTGAGCGCCTGCGTGCGAACAGGCCGCTTTCTTTAAATTCTGTGTGCAGTTTCTTTCGCAAGTTTTTTTTTAAAGCGTTTTTAATGCCGCCTGATTAGATGTATTCTATTCGTCCAAGGGGGAAATAAATACTCACAACGTTGCCGAGAATGTGCCTACATAACTATAGGCGCCAAAACGACATCTGGGCCCGTGCTTTTGTTCGTATACAATAAAAATTGAACCCCTTGCGCGGAAGCCTTATCCTTTCATAAAAGCGAAGCACCCGCGCAAAAAGAAAACGCGACGCAAAGCAGACCATTCAACGTGGGAGCTGACTATCAGCTGCTGATCTTGTTGCCACAGGTAAAATAGGTGTACACAGTATACAAAAACAAACATACTCAAAAAAGACCAAAGTTGGAGAACATGCATATGGAGACGGCGGTTTCCCCCTCGCGCGCGTTTGTTTGCGTGTGTGCTTGCGTGTATATTCGCGCGCGCGAATGTGTTTCCGGGTTATTCCTGCAATAAAACGAACATTTGATTGTCACTGCTTTTGTAGGCTCTTTTGCATTCCTATCGCGTCTTTTTCCGCCGTTCCTTCACTGCAAGCATCCGAATCGGCTCGTCTAGCTTCACATCGTACATTACTCAGTATCGTACTTTATTTTTATTCTGATAAGATATATAATATCCTATGAATAACGGTTCTACGCAACCCCGAGTAGTGTGCGGCGAACGCATCGCCTAATTAGGTTAGGCTTAATTCCACGACTCCACTTGCACTGCTGTTGGTGCCTGTCTACGATGACACACTCCACCCTCGGTGATGTGTGGATTCTAGTACGACGGCTGTCGCCTGCAAAAGGTCCAGTTCGTGCCAGTTAGAACGCATTTTAACAGACAAAAGAAAACGAAAAAAAGGAGTAATAATAATGCCAAGCCGGCTCCGCGGATAGCTTCTCGGAAAGATGATCAGCGTTATGTGGTTTCGCTCGCCCCGACTCCCACCTGTGCTTGCCTTTGTTCTTACGTTGCATCTCAATGTTGAAATATGCAAAGTCGGATCCAGCTTTTCAAGTAAGCCACATGAACGTGGTGTTTAGATTATTTTATTCTCTTTTATTTTTCTCTTGTTGGGGGGCCGGACACTTATTGATTGGCTTCTGGATCTCGCATTATGCCAAGCATCTGCCTGTAGCACACTACGCAAATTTTTAAGAATTGTACGACAGCGCACACAAGTTGCGGTGTCTGAAGATTACTTGCGATGAAAGAAAGACGCTATAACTTTCCCACTATTGGTGAGCGCTAAAAGTGTGCCGTGAGGGGAAGGACTGAGAGAAGGAGGAGAAAAAGCGACACTTTGGTGGAGGGCTGCGGGTTAATTTTTACCCCGTGGGGCTCTTTCAATGGCGTTGTGCTGCGGAGCGCGAGGCCACGAGACCGAGCCCCGGACGCAACGGCCGCATTTCGAAAATCCTCACCCAAAGAACGCTGAATAGGAAAATGCAGTTGATTCGGACACCCGCTCACGCTGCCGTCTCTGGTAACGAGGCGGTTCACGAGCTAGCCCGAGCTCTCTACTTTCGGGTAGCCGTCGAGCCCCCCGAACACTCGGCATACGACGAGCGTCTGCAAAATTACGGGGAAATCATCGACCATTATAAATTGGGACGTAGACTGGTACCCCCGCCAGATGTTAGCCTAAATAATAGAGAAGCTGTCGCGAGGAGGCGGCTACAAACAAATGCGTTCATGAACCCGGTCTGGGCGTTTCACGCGCTATCAGACCTTGGGGACAATGATCTATGCAAACACTGTGGGGCGAGAGAGACCGTCGATCACATATAATTTGGGAGTGCCCACAATCTCCAGGGATAGGACAAAATATTACAAGTAGAGTAGCCTGGGATACCCAGCTGCTAAGCGCGGACCCTGCGATCCAGCACCGCACCGTCCATCTGGCGGAAGAGGCCGCAACAAGCCAAAGGCTACCTGCCAGCCTCTAATCCGCGGTCGCACGACTCCCCGCCTTCCCCGGCACGCGTGCCGGGGGCGGGGAAGAGGACACCCATTTCCGATGGAATTAAAAGTTGTGCAACTAACCAACCATCGTTGGAGACGATATGCAAAAGAGGCCCGTACCCCATGCGCTCTCGGTCACGCGCTATCTTTAAAAACACTGCAGGGGATCAAAATTAACCTGCTGCCCTTTATCTTTACTTTTCAATCGATCGTTCATACCTTCCCTGCCTTTCCGGACAGAGTAACCTTCCTACCTTTCGTTTTTTTTTAACTCTCTCGTTACTGAACAATACTCTGTAATGCCCTCTTCTAGCAGAAAAATGATCTCAAGGACGTTTCCAAGCTGATGGACGAGTTCCTCGGCTTCTTGGGGCTGCCTTCCGTCGGCGTGCACCGAAAGGGCCCTTTGGGTCATGGATAGCAAAATTACTTTTGAAAAGTAATTACATTACATTACTAATTACTTCACTGAAAATTGCAGAAAAGTAATAAATTACATTACTCATTACTACTAAACGTAATGACAAAAATTAGAGTAATTTCATTACTGTAATTCAGTTACTGCCATGTCTGCTCCGGGCCATTGCAGCTGGGGGTGAGTGGGCGCCGCTGTAATATACCGGAGGGTTGCGAAACATGAACGGAAGCGCGCACATGCGGCCGGTGTTCGTGCTCTCCTGTGCGTGGCAGCATGGGAAGACTACACACTGACCGAACTGTTTCAGAAGGAGGGCTATTTTGGAGCAGTAATTATTCATCTTCCGAATGCTTGTTGTTCAAAATTGCTGACAGAAAAAAAAAAAGAAGTGAGACGACTATACCAGTACGACAGCGTTAAACTCTTTACAAGCATGTATAGCGTCAACAAGTTGGTGTCCTTTTCCTTCCTTTCCCGTTTTTTTCTTTTACTGAAGGCTCTTCAGAAATAAAAACGGCAACGCAGTGAAACGTCTACTTGCAGAGGGAGCGCCCACCGAGTTGATCAAGCATTTCTTTGCGGACGCCGTGCACAGAACGTCTTGGAGCTGATCTTATTCTATCGTGCATCTAAAAAGAAAAACAAAACAGAGGTCCCAGTTGTGTATTTGCAATTGCACAGAAAGCAAGGGTAACCAAAATGCTTTCGTTTTTAAACCACTCCCAAAAGCGGACTACTTGCCTTGTCTTGAAGTACGCGCTAGTGATCGCAAGCACAAAGTAAAAACAGCCAGCCCGGAGTATTATGCTTTATCCTCGTCACCAATCATCGTTTCGTAAATTGACAGCGAGAAGTTAGCGACAGGAACCCACACATCTGGTGGGTCTAATAAAATACAAAAGATGTCAAACGTAATTTCAGTCATGCTGCAAAAATATAAAGACGTGACCTGAAGGATGTCGTCCATTCTCCAGAGCCATTCATAATATTTCTTCTATTTTGTCTAAGGAAAATATACCGGGAAAGCAGAGGCGTGGTGTTACTAGCGACGGACGCCCCGACCACGCCATGGGTGAAGGTAGGTGGAGGGAGGGAAACAGTAAAGTCCGAAAGGGGCACCACAGTACTGCGTGGGGTTCTTCAGCGTGTCCTCATATCGTACATATAGACTAATCATGGGAGGCGAAAAATCGTAGCGGTAACATTAAGCGACAGGAAGCGTGCAGAGCGGGGGCTCATATAAATAACTCAAGTTACGTACATTCTAGTGGAAATCAAGAAGAAATGGGCATGGGCAAGACATGTAGTGCAAAGAGAGGATAACCGATGGTCGCTTAGGGTAACAAACTGGATTCCAAGGGAAGGAAAGCGTAGCAGGGGGCGGCAGAAAGTAAGGTGGGCGGATGAGGTAAGAAGTTCGCAGTGTTAAGTGACGCAGTTATCACAGAATCGGGATAATAGGAGAAATATGGGAGAGGCCTTCGCCCTCCAGTGGGTATAGTCAGGCTGATGATGATGATGATATCGTACATAACACAGATGTCCTTAGGCTTTTGCTTCCATTGAAACGCTACCAGCATGGCCGGCATTCGGTTCATGTTGAGCAGCCGACCGTGTAACCACGGGCTACCAAATGGCTGGTATCGCGAGTGTAGCACGTGGATTCTCCCACGTTCTCCTAAAGAGCTTTTCCTAAGAGAATGACTCTAGGGAACGAAAAGAAGACCCACTCTGTGCTGTGTAGGAGAGTAGAAAGCAACAAAAGGGTCGGCAGTTGTCTAGCTGTAATTTACGACCAAACTGTACCTATGTACTTTCAGCAATCAATAACGTATCAAGAAATGGTTGACTGTTCAAGACGATGCAGAAGTACGAAAAATTCGCTAGGACACAGAAAGGACACAAGACACTGCGCTGTATCTCGCCTTCACTTTCTGTGCCCTTGCGACGTTCGCGCTATTTTTCGTCGTTCTTTCAACAAAGCGACTCAGCATTGTATGCTTTTTCCGTTTTGTGGCTCCTCTGATATGAGCTTTGAATTGAGAAGCGCGGACGTTGAGGGCGGCACTTTTTGTTCTCAGTGGCAGTGGCCGCATATATCACCGTGTTGGATGGGGACCCGGCCCTTTGGAAAATTTAGAAGATCTAACTAGCCCCGTCTCGGTGACTCAGAGTTTGACGCTCGACTGCTAAGACAGTTTCCATCCCGGCCGCGGCGGCAGCGTTTCGATGGAGGCGTAACTGGGTGAATAACCACGGATGGTTGAAAATACTTCGAAGCCGTACACTACGACGCCCCTCGCCGCTTGAGTCGTATCGGTACGTTAAACCTAATGTATCACATAATTACGGGTGTGAGATTCCTCACTGCAGCGTCTACGAGAGTAAGTAGGATCACTTGGCTCCTCTTACTGCTGCTGAGCAGGCGCTCGAGTGGAGCTGCAGAATCCGCGTTTGAAAAACTGGAGGCGTACTTTAACGATATAGCGTTGAATAGCTCGTTCTAAAAAAAAAAAAAATTCTGCATCGCATTTGTGAGCTAAATATCACGGGCATGGTTCGGTAGGTGGTAGTTGGCAACTCACATGGCCGAGCAGTGAATCGGTTGTGCGGTGAAACGATACTACATGCTCTTAAGAGCTGCTAACTCGGGGTCCTCACTTGAGACGGGGGTTGGGTGAGAATACTTTATAGGTATCTTGAATGCCTATTCAGCAACGGTACTCCCTAGGCCATGCACGCATGTTCGCAAGGCTTGGCTGGCTTTATCTCTAATTTGGATGGTTGCTTACTGTCAGTAGCTGGATAATATTGCAGCCTAGGACTGTATGCCAATAGGAATGTGTATCAGAGGGCCAAGTGAAGCAAGGGAAAGCCGTAAGGGAAGCCATTAACGACATCTCGTCGTAGCCTTAAATGGGGAGCTTAAACGTTCCGTAAATATTTTATCCGTTTATTTTTGCCTGTTAGCGAATGTGAGCATCGAACATATTGATCTTGCGCCGCCGCTAGAGTTGCGCTTTAAGCTGTTACCACGTTCCGTAACTGCTCATCAATACCGGACGTGCGCTACGAAACCTAGCGTAAGCTCCCATTTTTGACCAAAATTAACTTAGATAAGCTCGGTTAACCAAGCTCTCAATGGACAAAGAAGCGACTGTTCATTCTCGCGTGTGCTGGAAGCACTTTACCGAGCATTTCGTCTACAGCGTTCGCGCAAAACAATTCGATATGTAGTGGCCGAAGGACTGGCGCGCGATTTAACGTTCTCCTGCTTATTTTAAATCTAACAAAGCTAGACTGTCGCTGGGAGGCTGAAAATGTATGCCAGTGTCTTCACGAAGCCAATACCCTCCATTCTTTTAAATTTTGAGGCTCTAAATGCACTGCTGTTCTGGCTTTCACCATTACTCAGTTCAGATACTTTTTCTTAATTCTATGACCAAACAAGGAGCTCATTTGCAACAAACGGTGCTGATGCGTGCAATGTGTGCTTCTCTCCCTTCCAGTGCTGTTTTACGTCTCTCAACTGGGAATGAAAGCGCCGGACGTGAAGATGGACATTGAATTAGTGCAGTGCGTTACGAAGGAGACGTTCGGCACGCATGAACAGTCTGCCACCTTATTAGCGGCGTCGTAAGTAATGCACTGCTTATTAAGGCGAAAGCCTCTTTTGGCTCATAGTGAAAAATCTCGCGTGCGCGAGATCTGCCCTTGAGATGCCGCTAGATGTCATCATCATCATCATCATCAGCCTGATTATACCCACTGCAGGGCGAAGGCCTCTCCCATATTTCTCCACTTACCCCGTTCTGTGCTAGCTGCATCCACTTGACCCCTGCGAACTTCTTAATCTCATCAGCCCACCTAACTTTCTGCCGCCCCCTGCTACGCTTTCCTTCCCTTGGAATCCAGTTTGTTACCCTCAGCGACCATCGGTTATCCTCTCTTCGCACTACATGTCCTGCCCATGTCCATTTCTTCTTCTTAATTTCCACTAGAATGTCGTTAACTTGAGTTATTTCTCTGACCCACTCTGCACGCTTTCTATCTCTTAATGTTACTCCTACCATTTTTCGTTTCATAGCCCTCTGGGTTGTCCTCAACTTAAGTAGAACTCTCTTGGTTAGCCTCCACGTTTCAGCCCCATAGGTGAGTACAGGCAAGATGCAACTGTTGTATACTTTCCTCTTGAGCGATACCGGTAAGCTGCTAGTCATAATCGGCGAGTGCTTGCCAAATGCGCTCCATCCCAATCTTATTCTTCTTGTTATTTCCTTTTCATGGTCCGGATCTGCGGTTACTACCTGTCCTAAGTAGACATATTCGCCAACTACTTCCAGTATTTCGCTACCTAATGTAAACTGCTGTTCCTTCCCGAGGCTGTTGAACATTACCTTAGTCTTCTGCATATTGATTTTCAAGCCTACCTTTCTACTTTTTCTGTCTAGGTCATCAATCATTATTTGCAGTTCATCCCCAGAGTTGCTCAGCAAGGCAATGTCATCAGCAAATCGCAGATTACTGAGGTATTCTCCATCTACCTTTATCCCTAACTGCTCCCATTTCAAGTCTCTGAATACTTCCTCTAAACAAGCTGTGAATAGTACTGGGGAGATTGTGTCTCCTTGCCTAACACCTTTTTTTAATGGGAATTTTGTTGCTTTCTTTATGTAGAACTATGGTTGCTGTGCAGCCACTATATATGTCTTCCAGCACTTTCACGTACGGCTCGTCTACCCCCTGATTTCGCAATGCCTGCATCACCGCCGAGGTTTCAACTGAGTCAAATGCTTTTTCGTAATCAATGAATGCTATGTATAAGGGCTGGTTATATTCCGAGCATTTTTCTATCACCTGATTGATGGTATGGATATGATCGATAGTAGAGTACCGTTTCCGAAACCCTGCTTGATCCTTTGATTTATTGCAGTCTAAGGTTGTCCTGGTTCTATTAGCGATTACCTTAGTAAATAACTTATACGTAACAGACAGTAAGCTGATTGGTCTGTAATTTTTAAGGTCCTTAGAGTCCCCTTTCTTGTGAATGAGGATAATGTTTGCATTCTTCCATGCTTCCGGTACCGTCGATGACACCAGGCACTGCGTATACAGGGTGGCCAGTTTTTCTAGCACGATATCCCCCCCGTCCTTCAGCAAATCTGTAGTTATCTGATCCTCTCCAGCTGATTTCCCCCTTTTCATAGTTTCTAGTGCTTTCTTGACCTCGTCCTTCGTCACTGGTGGAACGTCTGACTGTTTTTCCCTACCGCCAATCTCATTACGGTCCTGACTACTTCGGCTACTGTAGAGATCTGTATAGAACTCCTCGGCTACTTTGACTATCTTGTCCATATTAGTGATGACGTTGCCCGCCTTGTCCCTTATCGCATACATCTGGTTTTTGCCTATGCCCAATTTCTTCTTTACCGCTTTAAGGCCTCCCCCGTTCTTTACAGCATGCTCAATTTTCTCCATGTTATACTTCCTTATATCGGCCACCTTGCGCTTATTGATTAGCTTTGATATCTCGGCCAATTCGATCTGGTCTGTTGGATTGGAAGCTTTCATACTCTGCCGTTTCTTAATCAAATCTTTCGTCTCCTTAGACAGCTTACCGGTATCTTCTCTAACTATCCTACCGCCTATTTCTACCGCGCACTCAGTAATGATATCTCTGAAATTATTGTTCCTTGCCTCTAGGGTAATGTCGTCATCCTCAGTTAGAGCTGAATACCTATTCTGTAGTGAGATCCTGAACTCTTCTGCCCTCCCCCTCACCGCTAATTCGTTGATGGGTTTCTTTCTTACTAATCTATTGCGTTCCTTCTTCAGATTTAGGCTAATTCGGGACCTCACCATCCTGTGGTCACTACATCGAACTTTCCCGATTACCTCTACATCCTGCACATTGGCGGGGGTTGAACACATTATGAAGTCGATTTCATTTTTAGTCTCGCCGTTAGGACTTTTCCATGTCCATTTCCGGTTCTTCCGTTTGCTGAAGAAGGTATTCATGATTCGTAAGTTATTGCGCTCTGCAAACTCAACTAGTAACTCCCCACTGCTATTCCTAGAACCAATGCCATAGTCACCTACTGCCTTGTCTCCTGCCTAATTTTCCCTACCTTGGCATTGAAGTCGCCCATTAGTACAGTATACTGCGTCTTTACTTTTCGCATTGCCGATTCTACATCTAGATGTGGTCTCCCTTGTCTACCGTTCCTGTCGTCTCCATGACAACGTAGGGGGCGCGATGGTGAGCGACGCCATATCGACAATTTCACACTTGCAGGAGCACTGCAACGAACGCGCGCAAAGGAACGCCCCGCGACAGGAGCGATGGTGCACTGTAAAATCCTACACTTGCAGCCCCGCGGGGGTAGCGTGGCGGTTATGGCTTGCGACCACTGTGCCCAATTATGCGGGATTGAATCGCGGCCTTGGCGGGCGCTTTGCGGTGGAGGCGAAAAGCTAGGCGCCGTGTGCTGTGCTATGTCACTTCCGTTAAAGAACCCCCGGTGGTCAAAATTTCCGGAGCCCTCCACTAAGGCGCCTCTCATAGCGCGTGTCACTTTGGGAAACTAAACCCCATCAACCACAAACAGTAAACTAAACTTTCACCAGCACTCCAACGAACGCGATCCTCGTTCGAAACAAGGGATCAAAGCTGAAGGGGCGCAGCAGTGCAGCCGTGGCCTAGTAGTTAGATCACCCTTCTCGGTTGCGGTAGGTGGTTAGTTCTACTACGACCGCCCGCCGCACAGCCACTGGTAAAAATGGGTACAAGTGTCCTCCGGCCTCGCGCTCAGCTTATCTAGGCGTGTGCGCTTGGAAAACCCCGCGGCGCCCCCTGGTGGGCCAAACCCAGTTTCGTACAACCTAACCGCCTGCAAATGTGGTTTATGTTCGTATTGGTATTTACTTTGAACTTCAGCTTTAGCAGCAGTCAGCAGCAGTTGTAAAAAAAAAAAAAAGCGGCCACGTAAAGGGCTTCTGCCGCGCGAGGCAGGCTGCATTTCAGGAGATTCGGGCAAAGACGGAATGGATAAAGAAGATGACGTGCCAGTCACAATAGAAAGGTCGCCATGTTCCTTTGAAGTGTCAGCCGAGGTAAGAAACGTTGCCGCAGATTTAACTGCAATGCACCAAACAGCTCGGAAGAAACCGCACTGCCCGCCACATCCTAGTGCCGACGTCGTCAGACCCGGTCTTCAGAGGCCTCCTCTTTTGAGGCAGGTACACCCCGATGAGCGACTGGAAGCTGAATTGCCAGTGTTGGCCTCAGCGCCGCATTCTCCTGAACGCAACGGAGACGGAGCATCCGGGACGGACTGGAGCTGGCCACCTGCAAGCGGAACAAAGTCTGAAGAAGCGAGACAGGTCAGTCAAAAAAAGAAGCCTCCGGTTCGACCCACGACTTCGTCTTTGGGGCCTAGATGCAACGCTAAGCTTACGTCAGCAGCACTAAGTCCGGCTCTCGCAAATACTGCGTTGACGTTGAGGCAAAACGAGAGAAAGGCGGCAAACTTCGACGTGCTCACCCCTTCGTCGGGCGCTCTCAGAAGCTTAACGGGTGGACCCTCACGTGCTTCTGCACCGGGACAATTAAAGACAGACCAAGATCTCAGACACTTCATCGACGACACTGTTGGAGTTTCTAAACATTCGCACGAGCACTCGTCTGTGACACAGCAGCAAATTTGGAACGAACCCGAGAGGGAAAAGGAAGGTGGTCGTTGCGAAGAAAGGTCCGTCCAGCTCGATGCTCCGAGTGGCCAGCTCAACAAGAATGCTTCGCAACGCAGTGTGGCGGTCGGCAGCTCTCAAAATTTGTACGTTCAGAAGGCAAGTATTGCAGCCCAGCCAGACGGGGCGGGCGACTCGAGCTTTGTGCGTACAAGCGAGGAAGTTCTCGGTGCGGTTGACGGTGGCGGTGCTTCACACCCCGGTGCGAGTCGAGAGGCAAGGATGAAGGTTGAACCACAGGTGAAGTTTGATGTGTGCGAGGCTCGCAAGGTTATCTTCACCTTTTCCGGCATCGGGGCGGTGACCAGCGCACTCGAGACTGAACCCGTAGTGACGCTGAAGAGTAAAATGCGCGAGGTCCTGTCCCTGTACACATTCCACGCGGTGTGCCGATTCCGCAAATTTTTTGGTGTGACCATGGTCTCTTTGGGCCTGTCTTTCTGCTTGGGAGAGTACGACAACTTTTGTCATTGGCCATTCCGCAAGACCGTTTTTTTTGAAGTCCTTCATCCCCAGAGGAAACCAAGGTACATGAAAATAGAGTTACATCCACTACGGGCAGTGCCAGAAGATGCATTTACGAAGCCAGTCGCCGGAACTGAAAATCCCGCCGTTTACAGCCAAGATTATGCGTGGGTCAACGTTGTAAAGGCCGGGTTTGTCGCCAACGATGCCCTCTGCTATCAAGTGTGGTTTGAGTGACGGGGTAGTGTGTTCTTGATGCTTCTTGCTAAATAAATGTAAAAGTGCTGTTCCTCAGTCTGTTCTTCAGTTTATCTTCCCGAATTTATTCCTGTATTTTATTTCATTGGCGTGCTCATCTTTGAAAATAAAGATCAGGAAGGAAAAAACATTTCATCCTACCAGATCGGTAAATTTGCACTGAAAAACGCAGAGAGGATATCTTTCTTTCATTCTCGGGGAAATCAGAAATATGAAACTCCGTCCTACCCTGATGTAAAAGGGGCTACATAATGGGCTTCTGCCGCGCAAGGCGGCCTTACGACTGTCCGATAGCGGAAAGAATTACTGGCCCATCGGTGCAACGTTTTTGGCCCATAGCCTCCTTCCCCAGCTTTTCATCTTAAAGAGCCGAGCACTAGACCGGGGAAAGCTTGTAGCCTTTGAAAACCGGTTGGTGCCAGGCGATATCGGGAATAGAACTTTTTACGTTCCGAATGCGAGGGGGATGCTCTGCCACAAGGTCACCGCTTCGGTTTTTTCAACCAAGAGTTTTCGTCCATGGGCCTTTTTCCCAAGCATTTCAGCCAAGAAGAGCCCAGCACTAGGCTGGGGCAAATCCTACAACCGTTGGAAACCGGTGGGTACTCGGCGCGCCACCGGGAATTGAACCTGGCACAGTGTGCAGCAGCAACGGTCGGGATTTCGCATTTCTCCAATGCATATTCTGCATTGCTTTCGGAATTCTTTTTTTCTACGGCCTTCATGTTCTTTTCCCCGTCATCTATTATAAATTATTCGTCACTTCACAGCTGCCGGCATTCAATTGCGCATCTCATTGTTAGGTTCGGTCAAAGCTAAAAATTATGAATTACACTTAGACAAATTCCACTATATTTTTCGCGATTACCCAGAGGTGGGACAGCAGCCTCAATGCATCATTTTAACACAATGCAGTATTCTGCTTCATGCTGCACGAAAAGCAATAAATTCGCCGAAATCGCGCGACCTTGCGCCAAAAAGGCCTCTTTTGTTCCACTTGCTGGGGTTTCCATGGCCGTCCGATCATACGAAGCAGTTTACGATGGCAATTGCTAGTGCACTCGAAACGCACTTTTTCTACGTATATGTATTCGATCAGTATGAATATTCGTAAATTGCGGTATTTTTGTGTCCATTCTAGCGGCCAGTGATCGTGGATTCCAAGCTTCGATCAGCAAGTGAGCGAGACATGGGGTGCGGCGCGACACGTCATAGTGCCGGGGCAGAGCGCAATTAACGAGTAGCGGTGACGACGGCGAGCGGATGCCAGTGCTGCGATCATTTTCGATCACTGTACCACGTACGAGAGACGCGGCACCTGCACAAGTTGTCCCGCATGGCAACACAGTGGAACGGACAAAGCATCCGTGCTCTTCTGCGATCGCTACGCGGTGACAGCTTTAATCGTTCACAAGTTTTGTAACATCGAATTTATTTGAACCTCGTTGATTCCTACTGCGTAAGCGTCGTCCTGCAGCTCCACGTAATTCTACGGCGTTGGTCGCTCGTTAATACGGGCGTGGTCGCGCTCGCACCGGTAAATTTGTGCGGGCCATCCCGTGGAGGTACGACCCGCGCAGCCAGCGATTGGAACACCAAGTCCCCCAAATCTGAATTTATAGAACATTGGTGCACGCGCTCTTCGCCCGTGCTATGGCGGTCACGATGACGGTCGGAGTCCCCAGATCTGAAGTGCAGCTCAGGGGCACAGTTTCAGTTAATTTCATCGTCGTCCCGCGGCTGCAGTCAGGTGCGCAATTCGGTTAATCGCGTGTTTCGAACGTTGATCGGCGCGACACTGGTCCTTTAATTTTATTTGCGATGTGTTCACGCGTTGTAATGTCTACACATATTTCGCTCACTTTCATCCGTGTGGTTCGTCCAGTGCGCTGAAACTGCGTACTGCTCGAAACCCGTTCAGTGAACAAGGCTGTTTCTAATTAGGTACCGCTTTCACTGCATTGCCCGGACAAAATTCGGATGACTTAATGATTTTAATGAAGATTTACATTGCATGGCCGCAGTATCAGGTTGCTACATACTAATATTGCTGCTACAAAACGATTATATTCATTCTCCATGGCTATACTCCTGAATGCACATTTTCAAATGCCCCATAGCGTGCTTCAGAAGGCATATCTGCTTGCTCCAAGAGCTGCTCTAAAAGCAATTCTGGCCATGCCATTCCTGTTAAAGGCCGTAGGGATCACAGTGCTTTGTGTGTTCCCATTACTTTGGAAACACGCCGTTTACGTAGCACAGTGTTTCTACCAATATACCGACGTTGTTAGATGTGGGGTTCGGGTGCACGCTGGACGATTCCCTAGACATGGCGACGCCCGTTCCACCCAGGAGAGAGATGCTGACGAGTGAAGGCAGTACGCAGTTGAATGACGAAGAAGACTGGCTTTATCTACATCTTTGACGAATCAATCAAGAACCAAGAACTAGAGCAAGAGCCATGATGCCCGTACCCATTCGGGAGTTTTATAGAGTTTGTCTTCCCTAAATTCCCTAGGTTAAGAGCGAGCCTTAGTTGAGGGAGTGTCTTGATCACTACACAATGACGCACTTCCACAAACTCTTACTCCTGGTGACACCGGCTCCGAAAGGGTTCAGACTTGGTGGCAAGGAGAAAACCGTTGTGGCGGTGAAGATGGCGGCACAAGAAGCGCCCAGCGTCTGTCGATGGCTGATGTTCTGGGCACACACCTGCGTGAAAGGAGCCCGCGCGCTCCATTGCAATGACATGGGAGAAGCGTTGCCGGACCATTTTCCCTCCATACGGCTACCCAGAAGGGGGAATGCCATGCGGCCGCTTGTTGACCGCTGGTGACGACCGGCCAAACAACCCCGCGTTCCTCTCAGACCTTCTGTGTTGCTGACTCAAGTTGAGTCTTGCCGTCGCCGTCCTCTATATATCTTTCAGCATGATGGCCCCGGGCTCCTGCATACGTGGTCCTAGGCGGGTGCTTTCCTGCTTGACTTGCTGTCGCCGTTCCTAACATCGTGATCAACTCTGCCTCGTGTCCACAGGCATCTGAAGACGGTCACGGTATTTGCTTCATGTTATGACAGGCCCGGAAAGAAGGCAGTATTTGTCGCATCGAATATTTCATGCGCTCGTGCAGGTTGTTGAGGGCCTCTGCATGACAAAAACCTTCGTTGCCCGACATTCCTCTGAATTTCCGCTAGTTCACGATTTGTATGGTTACACACAGTCATTTTTTTGTAAAGCTGCTTTACATTTTCCATGCTGTCTGAAAAAAATAACGCTGTGTTTTTGGCGCTGTCTAATTGGGCTGCTTTAGGCAGTTTAGCCAAGAAAGGCCGCCACTTTCATTGATGCATGCCATTATCTTCTCTTACAGGATCATCGTGGGCGTACTGGTCATCCTAGTCGTGTTGGGAACACTAGTGGACGCCATGTTCCTCATGCTGGTCAACAGGGAGTTTGCCGCAAAGGAAATGGTCAAGTCTCACTCTTATGAAATAAGTAAGTAGTCAATACACTGAGGTCACCTTCTATGAGAAATCATGTCGAAATGTCCCACAAGAACTTAAAAAAAAAGAAACAGATAGGGAGAGAGAGAAGCTACTATATTATGTGCCAGACTTAAATAGCATGACATGAAAATGACGGCTTGAGTAGTCCTGTTCTGAGCATAAAAGGGCCTTGTTTTTCTTACTGACTTTTATTCCGTCGAAAGAAACAGGATATATAGTTTGGTTTTCCTTTTCAAAGAGTATAGCCACCTATTTTTTAATTGCGTTCCTTATTTTGTGTAGTGATGCATGAGATAGTACTATGCACGGATCGCCAGCTGCTATTCGCCTACCACCTTTTAAAGGTTTAGAATCGAATTTCTTTTCTCATCTGCTCATCTGCTTCAGAGCTATGGCTACAAAATTAAAGTTAATAAGTCACGGGAAGGATAAAAAACTGCGATATTGTTGCTCCATCGTTTTAATTCACTACATCACTAAGGCCAGCCTCCCTCAAAAACAGGAATCATATCGAGTAGAGAAGCATTGACTTTATCTTTTTTTCATCCCTCATGTACGTTATGTAACTAAAGAACAGCGCAAAAAAAAAAAAGAACGAGAGCGGGAGAATACACGCAAACACGGGGCGGGTGGTTATAAACTGTTTATTTTCCGAAAACCAAGCCCGATGAATAGCACAAACGCACTGCACCGCGTGGTGTGATGATAATGCAAAGTGCCTTTGAAATCAGAGGAGATAACCCATCAAAACCAAAACATAAAATCGTCACCTGTGCAGTTCAAAAAATTATTTTACATCGCTTGGTGTTAAAAATACCGCAAGAAGGGATGACGGATGAAAAAGCTGTGCGCTGAGAAAAAAGAAAGGTTGGTTTGTGGCGTTTAACGTCCCAAAGCGACTGAGGCTATGAGAGACGCTCTAGTGGAGGACTTCGGAAATTTCGACCGCCTGGGGTTCTTTAATGCGCACTGACATCGTACAGCACATGGGCGCTTCGCTTTCCACCAACATCGAAAAGCGCCGGCGGTCCCTTTTCGACGGAAAGAAAGGCCAGAGTGTAAAAAAGACCTAATAAAATTGTTTGAAAGACGTGGAAGACGTCGAAGAACTGCAAATGAACCTAAAACCATCGTAACAAAATGCCGAGTCCATGAACTAACCAACAGCCAACAAGGAACATGGCGAAAAACGAAAGAAACAAGAAACAACTGACAGCCAACAGTTCATCCAGTAAAACAACAACAACAAAAACACAAGGACAAAGCACAGGAGCTTCGTAAAACAAGTGCAAGAGTCAAATTGAAAAAAAAAAATACTGGCGGAACACAGCACCAGCGCTGTTTTATTATTAGTTTTTTGTTGTTTCACCGTGTTAACCGTTGGCTACCGGTTTTATGTTGAGAACGTTTTTCAGTGTTTCATGTTGGCTGTTGGTTTGTTGATTGATTCGGACTTTTGCTGCGATGCTTTTAAGTTCATTCACATTTATTCCACATCTTACACTCATTTTTATGTTATATTTTTCACTTTCCAGCCTTTCCTTCGTCATTGCACTCAATTTTTTGAACCGCCATCCGTTCTCCGGTTGGAGTGAAGACGAGCCGATGTACCTTTGTTTTGATGAACATTTCTTGAACTGCACTGGTGACGATGTTATGTTTTGGTTTTGATGTGTTCTTTTATTTCAAGGGCACTTCGCTTTATCATGTGGCCAACCACACCACGTGGTCCAGCATGTAGGGTATTTATCCTGCTTGATTTTTGAAAAAAGGAAACAGTTGATAGTCAGCGCCCGTCCTGTGTTTGCGTGCATTCATTCGTCCCCATATTTTTCGCGCTGTTCTTTCATCTATTAGCCATGAACCAAACAGCTCAGGCAAAAGTCTTGGCTCATGTACGATCTCATAGCTAGCCATCGTTCGGCTGTTGAAAACAGAATACGAAAAAAAAAATCAATGATAAAATATTTACTTGTCGTAGACGAAAACCACGCGGGTATTCAAGTACAGTAATCAAGGAAGTTATATAAGAGAACTTACTGTAATGTCTTATGTGTCATTACCTAAAACAAAAATGCACCCCATATTTGTTGCCTATGGCCGATGAATTAGAGCAAGCTTGACCTTACTTCTACAAATACATTAAACAGCAGGTACAGTAAGACGATGACGGAAGAATAACTAATGAATTGAGCACAGTTTCCAATGACATGCTTAGCTCCGGATTCAAGTCTCCCGCGGTCTTTAAGGAGTGGATGGTTGAGTTTCACAGTCGGTGCACTAGGCCGTTTCTCGTTCGCAAGCGACAGATTTGTTGCAACTGGGCACCGGATCAAGCAGATCGTATCCCCATGCTTCGTGTGTAATTTGTGTTCTTCTCGTAAACGCACGTCGTGTCGACTTGCTCGGTAACGTGGCCGCATTGCGTAGCTGTGGCTGAACATTATCGCTGGCCTTCTCGATTCAAATGTACAAGAGCTGACCATCGAAACAACTGTCATTATCATGCCAGGCACGAAAACTGGAGAGGGTGGGAGTTCCGAGGTGCGCCTGATTGGAAGGCGGCTATACATGTACCAATTGGCAATGGCATTGTCGACCGCCTAACCCATCTACATCTTTTCGCAGGGGCTGAGAACCACTACGTGCAAGTTCTGCACGCGTTCTCGGCCTACCGTAACTTCCGTATGCTCATGAGCGCCCGCAAAAGTAGCGCAACGCTGGCGCCCATGGCGGGCATCACCTCCATGAGCTTCGTCTGGATCATCATCGGCAGCACGCTCATACTGCGACCCTTCAACCTGTCGGGTGCGTACCCTGCCTTCGGGTTCTTTGGAATGCTTCACACGATGCGCCAACCAAGATCGCGCGCGCGAAAGCCAGATTAGCGCTCATATTGGTGATTCCTTCCAAACGCACTTGATCGCCCATCAGCAGAGAAGTGCGCCTTTCTGTGTCCTGTCGTAGCTTTTACAAGATCAATTCTGGCGTCAGCCGACGGCCTACTGAAATTGTGCCCGTGCGACAATTCAGCGCATGGAAAATTCATTTACATAGAGAATGGCGTCACTTAAAGCCATGGATCACCACTGCGATTCTATGGACGCCGAATGGCACTGCAATCGAGAACCACCATGTGTGTCCGCCGTCTGACATATCTTATTGTATACCCTGCTTATGCTTTCAGTGAGATATTGAGTAAATGTAAGAAAACATGTTTATTCCTTCTATTATTCATTTGAATATCACGATAGACCAAGTACAGTCGAACCTCGCTCTAACGAACACGGATATAGGAAATTATCGGATAAAACGAAGTAAAATCACAGTTTTCTTGGTCTGTGGTTTATTTCTATGGGAGTTCTTTCTGTATACCGAAACGAAAAGATCAAAACTTAACCGTAGATCGGCTATAACGAAGCAGTCATTTTGCATTAAAACGGCAAAATATATCAATTTTATCGCAGCTGATTTGGATAACATTTTCAGGAACATTCCATTTACCAATTTTTTGCAGGAAATCTTAAGTCATTGAGAGAGGTTTTGAATGATCCCTTGATTCAGTTTGCCATAAACAACTCCCTGGCAGTTGACGCCATCACTGCAGTCATGTGAGTATTATATTTCAAAAAAGTAATGCCTAGTGACATAACGCATTGCTTACTTTTTTAGTGTTTTCGTGGGGGCGATACTTTTATCTAGTCGCTTCTCAGATGAGACTGAATCTTTACACGTCGGTCGCGTCAAGTCATGTGACAACAAGCATGACGTAGAGCCTACGTTACGGCTGCGTAGAGACATCCTGATGGCGCCTCCTTCCCGCCTCTGCGGGCTTTTAATTTTATTTCGTTCTCGGCAAAGACAGGGTGGCGTCAAGATGGTGGCCGCGCCCTCACATCATTTGTTTGTTTTTGTGTGTGTGTTGAGGGGTGGGGGGGTGGGGGAGGGGGTTCTAATGCCGGATGGAGCAAGTGGGCAGCCTCGAGAGGGCCGAAGAGAAGCCGGCGAAACAATTTTCGCGCTTGTCTTGCTCGTCCCTACTCGCTTACGAAAGTTCTGCTGGGCACCGCTTCGTTTGAAAACCTCGATCGGCTTGACGACCTGAACAATGCCATTGTAAATGAAACACGGTAAATCTTGCAAGTAAGCATGTAGACGTTTCAGATCTTCGAGCTCGCTTATTTGCTAGCTCCCGCACTGCGTCTCTCAGCTCGTACGCACATTATGGCACGTACATATACACGTCTATCAGTGCATTGTAGCAACCAGTGTGCATTAAAAGACGATTCGTTTCTTTTTTTCTGTAATAAAGTCGAAAATGCCTTTTGAACATCATACGCAAAGAGGGAATCTAGTCAGCAAGCTGAATAAAACAATGCTAGGAACATAACAAGTAATCATCTGTTCAGTGTTAAAACTTTGCCTCCTTTCCTATTTAGCAACCTTGGCCACACCATCAAGGTTAATGGTCCGCATTTGCGCAATGTAAAACCGGGCAAGTTTGCGGGTGGCAAAGAAAATTGCGTTTTGTAGCAACTGCTGAGAAAAAAAAAAACGGAATTAACACAAAAAGCAGGCTTAATGCTAGGATAGTCGAAGTGAGGTAGGGCGGAAAAAAAAAATCAGAGGGGGAGGAGTGTGTGGAGGGAGGGTCGAGTTTAGATATGCTGTTCTGCTTCTTCAGAAGCTGAAACAATACGAACGAATGCGGCGGCGAGAGGTATGCTGGGTTGCCTAACACTCTTACTATCATGAGACCTTTTCAGCTGCGCGCGCACAGAACCCCCGAACCCCCTTCCCTGGTAACCTTCTCGAAAAAAAAAAGCAAGTGAAGAAATACACGTGAACAATGATTGCGCAGCCATCGCGTACGCTTCCTCCATGTTCGGACTTCACTCCCCATCACCTACACCACCCGAGCTGGAGAGAGACAGCAAAAAATGGGAAAACAAAACGCACAGAGAGACCAAGGTGGAGATGGACAGCTCTACGTGGCCGCGACATAGGTCCTACATCGTCCTTCTTGTCACGTGACTTGACGCGACCGACGTGGATCAGGTAGTGCGTCGCTGCGTTCGCCCTGTGCGCTCTCTCCCGACAAGGGACATAAGCTGTTTGCCATTAGCTCAGTGTTACCGAAAAGACGCAGTGTACGCGTCCTGATAACCACCTCATGTTACGAAATGCAAATATCTGATCTGTTGTACATTTCCGAGATCAGTGACTAGCAGATAATTAATCGCATTTCCTTAATGGTTACTGTAACAACGTGGTAAGGTGAAAGACCCTGTGCTTCAGAAATTCTGCCGTGGGCATTGTCGGCGTTGTGGACGACAACATGACGGGCTTTCCTCGTGCAGGTGGTAGTTGGCTGCTGTCATGACCAGGCACTGATTGATTGTCGGGTTGTGAGATGTTACGAGACTGCATCACATAGCGAACTTGGCTGGAGGTGCCAGCTCGATCGGCTCCTTTGAGATCGGAGGAGAATCGAACACCCACACGAACCCTTGATGATTATGATGATGATAATGTTAGCTGGACCCTTGTATCAGGTGGACACCATTTTGTTGTCCCAGCCAATAAAAAATAAAAAAAAAGAATCCTGAGTCGCGCACCACCCCTAGGCCATGCAGGCACTTTCGTACGAGCGGATTAAGTGGGGTTTATAGTATATATGTTGGGTGGTCTCTCATAGAATGTGGTAAGTTACGACTGTACGCCAATCAGTGTTTGTGGGATAATACGGGCAATAATTA
Organism: Amblyomma maculatum; assembly: GCF_055883805.1. Classification (NCBI taxonomy): domain Eukaryota; kingdom Metazoa; phylum Arthropoda; class Arachnida; order Ixodida; family Ixodidae; genus Amblyomma; species Amblyomma maculatum. The sequence goes on from NC_139350.1 coordinate 85,271,538, forward strand.
ATGTATTAGCGATTAACCGCGCAGTAAAGTGAATGTACACAAACGAAGACCCACAGGGGGGCCTTCTGACGGGGGACATTAACGCTGCCGATTTATAGTTTTACAGGCGGAGTTTACTTGCACCCCATGATTGTTTTTCCCTTTATGAGTACTTTAGGCAACGTACCATGCAGCCGTGCCCTAAAGCTGTTCGTACTGCGGACTTCCAATCACCCGATGTGTAATACAAACAGCCCTAAAAAAAAGTGTGTGTGTGTGTGTGTTGGGGGGGGGGGTTGGGGAGCTGTGTGAAGACATGAAAGCCTTCGAAGCGTGATTCAAGGATGCCTTACTTTTTGCCTTGCAGTGCCATGTCCATAGCGTACAACATAGTGCGAGTGGTACGGCGCTGTGGCAGCCAGGAAGACTGTACTGCTGGGAGGTACTTCAGATGCGCTTTCACTGCCACCAAATACTTCTGCGTAGGGTACGTGGCTTTTTTTACTCCTGTTGGTCCCTTTTCGGAGTCATCCGATGGATCCACGCAACATGTGCTCGCATAAGCGCTGGCAGACGTGTGCATGAAAGCCAGCGACTTGAGTTTTTTTTTTCTGTTTTTTTTTTTGGTTGCACACTAACCAAACATTTTTCGATTCTTTATTTCTATGTTTGCAGGTTGCTACCACTGTACATGTTACTAAATCTAGTGATCAATGCCAAGTTCACCACACTGGGAAGTGGCCCCTCGTGGGCCATTGAAAGCCAAAAGTACCTCTCACAATGTGATAGGAGTTGGCAGTGGAATGTGCTCTTCGTCAATATCTTCATCGCCACAAAAGACCAGGTAAGGCAGCAAGTTCTTGGGAGGAAAGCCGAGCAGTAAACGAACATCAAGGGCATTCGTTCTAACAATATCAGTAATGCTCATTGTAGATTGTCTGCATAAGTGGACCACTAAGAATGAATGCTAATGTGCTTCTCAGGAGCTAAATATGCGAACCATATCGCCCCATTTATCGAAACATTGTGCCCTTACAAAGTTTCACAGTATGGATGAAATTGTTATACTTGTTCTAGGGCTCCAGCCAGATCTGAATGCGAAGGTTCTGTCTCCGCGAAATAGGAAGTGGCGGCAGTCAATGTCAAGCGTCCGCGACCACATGATAATTCGCCTGTACACGGCCCATGGCTAATTTTGCCATCATAAAGTGGGACCCACAGTTACTACAAAATGGCTCCAATCACCATGGAACGCCATTGAGCCATATAAACGATCCTGAAATGACCTGATGGGTTCGCATCCTGAGAACACGGGCAGTAGCAACCTCACCTTTTATGGTGAAGCCTCCACCGTTGATGTGGCGCATAAGCCACGATGCGGAAAGGCCGTACATAGTTCGAGGTACAGAATATCAAACATAGGGCGAAATATGTTCTACGACCGGTTGCGGCAAATCGGAACACGCTCTTCAGTGTGCGACGGTCGCCGCAGTAGCGCCGCGCAGCGGCCGACATAATAGACTGGAACACAGCGATTCTCTTTCATGCTTAGTTTGGTTGGATCGAAGACGTACGTGACTCAGGTACGTTACAGTTGAAGAGATAAAATATAATAATCCTGCTGTATATATTTTACAAGAAGAGCCCTGTACACACAAAACGGCGAAGACAGGAAACTAGAAGTTTACAGAAAATAATAATAAAAGCGAACAGTTAGCATTAACCAGCTACGCAAAAAAAAAAAAAAATCCATTGCGTCGTTCCGTTGGTTTGGAGATTCACCCAGGACGGGCCGGACAAAGCATCCTGTGTGCCACTCAATCCTTGATTTCTCCGGTGATGTTCTGTGTATTACATTATGTTCAAACTGCGCTTCTGTGGTGACTGACAACAATGGTACTGTGCGTTTTAAGTGATTCCCAACTATACTCAATGTACGCTCGGTAGGCAAATATCCTCTTGAAGCAAAAAATCCTCGATATCATCGCCCTCATCCTAAAACTTTCAGTAACGAGTAGACGCCAGGCTTCCGACGGTGTGGTACATGTTCTCCGAGATTGCTTGGAGGCTGTGTGTCTGGCACACGTGAACGAAGTGTTCTTGGGCAAATCAATGGAGCAGACAAGTTACATTTGCGATAGAAATTGGAGCCAGAAAATACAGACAACTAAACAATTCCGACATCGGTGTCGAGGTTGAGAGCGAAAAATCGCGAATATGACACTGACAGATGGTAGCTGCCAAGGCCGGCTACGGATCCTTGGATAGTTTCTGCGACTTATCAGAAGGTCGATTATTTCTTAGAATATAACGAGTCTAATAAATGATCAGGTAATTTCTCGAACCAAACAACGCATGAAAAAAGCTTTACCCTGTTCCGCAATGTCTCCACAACCCTTGCCAGTGTCGCGTTGAAAATACTCACCTGAGAAATTGTCGCTCGGGGGAGGTTTCTGGTGTTATGGAAACCGCGCAAAATAAATGAGCAGAAAACCGCGAAACAAATCTTTAGAAAACTAGCAAGACCTGATGGGCAATCTGCTATACCTTCATCATGAGACAAATATGAATGCAGAGGAAAACGCCTATACGCCAATGCCATCTCGAAATATCTGCTGTATGCTACCGAAATAGGATGTTTGTGTAGGTGGGATTTAAAATTGAGCTTTCGGATTAGTCAAATACAAACGAGTGTAAATTGAATCTGCTTTGGCGCTGAAGTGGATATTTCGGAACGCGGACGTGTTTTTTTTTGCCTCAAGTATTCCACCTGATCGCGTTGTTACGATCGCCTCTGATTCGTGAGCATGGACGTGTTAGCTCATCTTTATGCCCGTTTGGTCGCATTAGCGAACTAAAGAGTGGCTTTCATGTATAGAGCAGAAAATTGTGCGGGAAATGTGGGGCTCATTAGGATACAATTAAAGAAGCCAACAGTCAAAGAATTCAAGGTAAACGCAGGGGATAGTTTTTTTCAAATGTTTTGTAGTGGATATTGACAGCAATTATTCCTGTGGTGATTTTAGGGAGAAAGAATATTAAATAGAAATCGGAATAGAAAGCGGCGCGCTGTTTTTCCTTCTGCTTTCTATTTAATATTCTTTCTCCCTGAAATCAGCAGAGGAATAATTGCTGTCAATATCCACTACAAAATATAAAAAAAAACTACCCCCTGCGTTTACATTGAGTTCTTAGACTGTTTTCTCATGTATGGAGTTTGATAGATGACGAAACACAGACGCAGCGCAGGGTGTTAGCACTTAGGAACGCTACTAGCTAAACTATAAACACGATCGTCTGGACCAGCATTGTGCGCGCTTAGCAGATGGGCCATCTGCGCAGATGCGGGCACGGGAGATTGGATGTCATGCACAATAGAAGCGAAACCGGTGACTTGCACGAAAAAAAAAGAAAAATAAAGATACGTTCCCAATTAGAAAAAAAAAAACAACGAAGGTCGAAGCCGATGAGCTTTCACAATGTGACCGCTTCGGAAATGCCTGAAAAACAGCACGCCAGCGTTTAATAAGTCGGTCGTCGTCGCCTACACAAATTTCATGCACCGACAAATGCCATCGTCGGTTGCGCGCAGAAAACAAATTATAAAAAGAGTATGAAAAAAAAAGATAAGTCGTATTTCAAACAAAGCTGGCAAGCGTTTACTATGGACACTGCGGAGCGGCGCCTCCACGGAGATTGTCGCTTATTGCGTAACAACAGCTTCCACCTCTTCTGGCCATCATAGCGTGACACACGCCGCGCGTAGAACATTGTGCTGTCCCAAATGCGCTGTGGGACAAAGTGTTTATGTTCGTGAGAACACATTGGTTGCATAATAAAGCACGGTTGTAGCTTGGAAGATAAAGAACACAATCGTCGCACACACGTGCCTCGCAGCAGCTGCATGCATTGCAAATGCAACGATTTGAAAAAGACAAAGTGCACCGGCTAATGCTTATCGTTCGCATTTCAGAGGATCTAATTGCTATTAACCGTTTTTCTTTCTTTTTCAGTGCATGCCGCACACTTGGTTCCTGGCCTTTGTCATTCAAGCTTTAGTCTTCAGTATTGCAATCGGCTTCCTATTGATACGGTAAGAAGCCCAGGATGGGCGATCTGCGCTAACGTGAGTAAATACTGGTGCCTTGAAAACACTACGGCACAAGGAAGGAAACGCAAGAACGGATGCCACACCTTTCTTGCGTTTTCTTCTTTGCACCGTAGTGTTTTCAAGTCATGAACCAACTCGCCCCACAGGCAGTCATTCTGAATTGTGGTGCGTTCGAGCTACTGTAGCCCTGACAGAAATGTAGGTGGCAACCGCTAGTAGATCGCTGCTCACGGCTAGAAAGAAACTTAGAAACCACTCAAGATTTATTTTCGGCCACAAACGTGAAAAGAAAAAAATGTTTACGTAAACGACGACTGTGTATTTGTGCAGCGCTAAGATTAATTATTAAAGTACAGGTAATTTAGGCATAGCGGGGCGACTCGCTACCGTGATACAATTCTGCGGGGACTATGCTGCTCCTGCGCAGTGACAAGAGTGTCCCCTTTGGTGCAGTGGGCGCATGCGCAAATGGGACCTCAATGAACCGTTTCAACGTGAGCGCATCACGCCGTGTTAGATATATGTAATGATATAAACCACCGGTAACCGGTAGCACGAGTTACGGGGTTAGATTGGCGTGGGCCACAAAGCGGTTGCTGTCGCACCGGCCTTTAGCCTATGCTGACTCGCAGAATGAAGGATATGTGCGACGTGTGAATAATTTGGAATTTTTTTTGCAGGCTGCCCAAGTTTGCAATGGCGGGGCTTGCAGTGTGGATTTTTGCTTGCTCGCTGATCACTTTCATCATAAACAATGCCAACGACCTTGGACCTACAGCATTGCTCCGAGAACACACAGCAGGGTAATTACTGTCTTTGGATTTGCTGTTGCAGCAAATCCGCTGTTCTTGAGTGCTCTACTGGAGTGATCTACTAAAGGAGATCCACCGCCATATTGTACGCGTGTGCCAGGTCTCTAGTGCCTCTTAATGTAGTCTCTACAGACAATAATTGTTCATGCCTTCCTGCGATATGATCAGCTGTGATTAAGTTTATTAATGCAAAAAGCATACGTTTTTGGTTGAAATATGCGAACGTAGCATTAGAAAAAAAAAAGTTCTGTTTACTGCGCTCAAAGCTAAGAATTAGATTTTAAAATATATTTGAAAGGCTTGCGGGACTTGCCCCCTGCATCTGACGTCATTGCTTGTTTTGAGCGCTTCGCTGCCGAGTTAGCTTCAAAAGAGCTTCCCACCATTTCAGCAAATTCCCTTACAACATCATTCCATCTTAACTGTGGTCTTAATTTTGGCAGGCATATTAAATGGCCTAACATTTTCCACAGTTTAGAAACACTTTGCTGCCGGAAGAAAACAACTTTATTTAACTCGAGCGCAACGAGACCGGGCATACTGCAGGTCCCTCTGAGTGTGGGTTCGCCTTAAAATTACATCGACTGAAATGCACTTGTCTAGGCGATACTTAATTGATTTTGAAGTTTAGCTCAGGTACGGCACACAAGCGACTTTCTGCAATATTTAACACATAAAATGGCTATGATGGACAAATGTTCGTGACCTGCCCTAGCAACAATCGCTCCAGAGCCTAGCGCATTCTGACTAATTTGTTCTTTTTTCTGTTTTCGCTCTAATAATGAAGCTCCCGCCAGGCATATCATGATTCAATCGAAATGAACTTCTATACGAAGGGAGGACCATTCTGCATCGGACTTATCACTGGATACCTCCTCGCCATAAAGCCAAGGCTGGGCCTTAAGAAGGTGAGTCAAGGGTGGCAAGGAAGGAGCGCACTGATTAAATTAGTCTCTCTGTACTCAATGTGGATGCATAAACTTCTGCGCAATAGAGTGGTCTATATGAGAGAGGAAGATAATCTGAGAACGTGCACGAGGACGCATTATCAGGCATCTACGACTGCACATGATACAGCACTTCTGCAGTATCTGGCGCTTCGGTGGGAGCGTTTTAGGATAACTATTCGGACAGGTAACAAACAGCATTTTTTCCACAAAGTTTATTTCTCAGGTGACCTTCCGTACATTTAAAGTGCAGTGGCGTCTCAGTGCCTAGCCTATCATTTGTTCTAAATCCATTCGCATTTTTCAATGGTCCTGTATTGAAACAACAAAAATTTACCGCCATTTTGCACCTGTGCTACCCGTGCAGAACGGGCCTGCCGAGACGCCGTCCTTCTGACAGCGCAACCATGACATTCGCAAGCACATACGCTAGACCAAGCCATCAAACGGAGGTGGGAAGAGCGAAGGAAGTCTTCCTAGCTCTCGCCGAAAAACTTGCTCAAGTCGCAATACTTTCTTTCAGAATCGATGACTCGTGTGTCGATAAAGCCTATGACTTGGAAAGACCAGGGAAAAATACAAATGAAACACAATTATGACAGTAGGAAGTCTGCCCCCGTAGTGTCGTGCTACTACTGCACCAACCACCCTTTCTTGGTAGATTACCACATTTGTGCAGATCCTCGTTAAAACGGCAGTCTTCTCCAAAACAGTCCTCTTCTGAATGCGCTCAAGTGCAGCCGAACGGGGGAGTGAGACGCAACCTGCCACCCTAGAGAACGATAATTGAAACTTCCATGAGAACCATGCCTTCATCCTGAAAGCTGTACAGGCAATCAAGGCACCTTATTGGTTGCTCGAGCACAGCACCACATTCTCTCCAGCCGGCGAACCGTGAAACGTATGTACATAGGGGCGTGCGCAGTAGCAGGCGCTCGGCCTGTTCACGGTGGTATTTTCACCACACGACGCAATCGGTCTGGCCGAAGCAAAACGGCGGTACGAGGTATTGTTGTGTCCTGGGCCGCGACAAAGTTACACTTAAAACTAACGGGAGAGATCGATGCGCCCAATAAATGTGCCAACTCCACGACGAGTGAGTGGTATAGGAAAGGCGACAAGTGTGGGTCACCGTAGTAGGGAGAATCGACTGTTTCGGGTTTATCTCCTTTCTGCGACGACTGTTGTAGTTTTCACATTTCTTATATTTTAAACGAACAAGAAAGTGACGCAAAGCGGGGGGCGACTGCTCTGATATTGGATCGCATTCGTTGCTTTCTATTTGCAGGAGTCTTATAAAAATTGAGCTACGATTGTGTGGGGAGAAAAACGCCGTGTTCTGATAAGCTCAAAAATATATATCGGATCAAGTCGTCGCTATTTACAACTCTCTCGCATTCCCAGCAACACGCGCCGAGGCGGTTTATTAGGTGGATGGCATATTGGTATACTGATTGATTTAGTTGGTAGTGTTTGACGTCCCAATGCGGCTCAGGCTATGAGAGAAACCGTAGTGGAGGGCTCCGGAAATTCCTACCGCCAGAGTCGATGTTCTCCCGTATACGGGCGCCTTGGTTTCCGCCTCCGTCGTAAAGCGATAGTCGCGGCCGGCTCAGCAGTCGAGCACCTTAACCACTGCGCCACCGAGGCGGGGCCGTTCGTCTGTTGGGGTGCGTTGATTTTGAAAAGACAACACAGTCCGGACGGGAAGTGGGCTCTACTTCCTGCGTCGACTGTCTTATTTCGCACTGTGTTGTCCCTTCAGATGCGGTTTAATAAGAACTGCGCTATTACCTCTGGTATGCTGTCGAATGCTGGGAGCAATGCAATTTGTGTTTGGATAAAGATGTTTCATGGCTTCGAAACAGATGGGCTTGTAATGTCAACAGTGTGCAGCCTTTTTTTTTTTTTTTTTTAGGCTCCTTTGTTTTTCCTCTTTGTTGCGATGATGTTCACCTAAAGTCGAGCTGAAAAGTTGCACGTTATTTTTTAGACTTCGCACAGAGCAATATATTCATTTCATAGTTAAGTTGTAGAGTCCAAAGCTGATTTTTGTACAGAAATAAATTAGAAGACCCGCAAAGGAAACAGAAAAAAACTAGGAAAATCAAGCACTACGCCTGGTTGCGCACAGCTCTAAGCTTATCTGCAGTAGGAATAAGCGAGTGCGTTTTGGGCTCCCAGAGCACAGAGCATGCATGCCCCATATCTTACCGGGCGTTTCGCCCGGCAAGGATGCTTCGCCATGCAGGAATATTTTTTTTTTCGAAGCTTCTCATAATTTCTTGCCGAAATGGGCAAAATGTGCTTTAATGAGGTCGTAATACTATATGAAATAACTAAGTACTGATACATCGCTTGGGACAACCGACCACTACGATGAGATAGTATGCTGCTTCATTCCACAGCATTGATGACACTTTGCATATTTTAAGCGTATAGCTGATCGCCGGACTTGCCTCGCCGTACACGATGTGCTCCTGACTCGAGAAGTGCACTTCATGGTCAGTCGTCTGCTCGACAAAGAGTAGAGGAGAATATAGGAGTTCCTCTTCTTTTAAACCAGGCGAAAATATTTATCCATCTGTGTACTAGCACCACTCGGCGCTGCTTTGGTAGCCTATTAGCCCGTAGCATACCAATATGGCTTGAATATTATCTGTTGCACAACTAAAGCTATCCTCTTCTTTTAAACCAGGCGATAATATTTATCCATCTGTGTACTAGCACCACTCGGCGCTGCTTTGGTAGCCTATTAGCCCGTAGCATACCAATATGGCTTGAATATTATCTGTTGCACAACTAAAGCTTTGATTGAGTGATTGATGAGTGATTGATCGATCGATCTGTCCCTGGTGTGGGTGCACTCGAAAGCAAGTCTATGCGATGCTGTTAACAAGTGGTAAGGTGTCAAACACTGCCGGTGTTCACGTGTCCTTTCAGTGGGCCGCATTCGCTGGTTGGATGCTGTCGCTGGTGACCATAGTGGCCATCACCCACGTTCCGTGGTTCTGGAACAAAGAGGGTCGGCACATGAGGCCCGGTGGCACAGAGTACGCCATCTACGATGCCTTCCACCGGGTCCTCTTCTCGGCGGCTATTGCCTACATCGCCCTGGCCTGTGCCTGGGGAAGCGGTGGAGTCATCAAAGTATTCCTCACCTGGGCTGGCTGGCTTCCCATCAGCAGGCTGTGCTTCGCCGTCTACATCCTGCACCCGTTCCTTAGCTTCTACTTCAACGGAAGGACGCGCGGCGTGATCTTCTATACAGTCAAGTTAGCGGTAAGGCTGTCGACACGTTCCACCATGGACATCTTAAGGATGCAGCGATTTGTGCCAGCTGTCGTTTTCACGTAATGTCCTGAAATGCTACGTCATCTTTCTGGCTGATATTTATCGGTTATCCAGTCGATCAATACTTCATCCGCTTGCTGTCGCATATGCGTTGTTTTATTCACCGTCCAACCGCATTACGTTGTTCTGTATTTCCGGACGTTCTCAAAGTTACGTAATTTAAGGACATTCACCAAATCTCTCACTCAAGCTATGGCATGCGTGCAAACAAGTCAGCACCGCTGCAAGAAAGAACATACAGCGCGAGTTCAGTTTTATTGGAGCAGCGCTGACGTCCAATTTCGTTTTTTTTTGCTTCGACGCAGCTTCTGCGCTTGTTTCTTTTGTCGTGCGTGGCGCCGGCAACAACTTAAGTGCTGGTTAATATATATTGTACTTCTCTGGCATGAAGAACAGGAACGCTGTGTGGCACTCACCCTATATATATATACTGCAAATGTACTCCTGTCAGCTGGGCTAACCTCTTGCGACAGCTTGTTAAGTGATAGAAGTGGGCACGTGTATCAATTATATCAGCCCTGTAGTAGCAAGCTAGCGCCTAGTTACTGCGAACTAAAAACAAAAGCACTAATCACACCAATACACTTTCTTTCTCGTGCAACGAGGGAATGTTCCGCGTGAAATTGAACCACGCCTATTTTAGGCGAAGCTTGAGTTATAACCGCCAATTTCATTGTTGCTTAATGCGTAGCTGAATGATATTCGTTTCAATTCGCCAAAATCCGCAGAACAAGCGCTGTTCCACACTTAATCACAGCTACCATGATCGTGCACAAGTGACCGAATTCATGGCTCTGGTGGCAATATGCCCCCCATGTCTACTCAGCCTCTTTCTCACGCTATTTGTCTTGTCGGCCTCCCTATTCTTTTTTTATTGCAGATGGAAGAACTCCTTTGGAACATATTGGCGTGCATCATAGTCCGTGTACCAGTGCACCTACTCTTCGAGGCACCATTTGTTCGTCTGGGCGAACAGTGTTTCTAGAAGGAAGACGAAGACTCGGTTTGCAAGTCGATTTGCTCTATGGACATGGCTCTTCAGGAGAAGAACGCTACCTCCAAGTACAGTTGACTTCCGAGCTGGTCGTTCGAGAGACGTGTGCAGTGTCGTGTTCTGCCGGTTGCCTCCGCTGCCTTCGGTTGGACTGAAATACTCAAATGTTACCGCTGCCGTGCTTTTCCGTTATCGTTGTGAAATAAAAAAGCGCCGAGGGCAGCCGATTGTACCAGCACCGATTGGTAATAAAAGAAACTTAGTTGTGCCTCTCTGTTGTTTAGCTGTAGATATCGCGTATTGAATCAAGGGATAATTATTCTGTTATAGAATGAACATCATTTCTCGTGTATCCATTTGTCACGACTGCACCCGTAGGGTAACGTCAGTGGTCATGGTATTCGGTTGCGGACCAATACGTGTGCGCGTGGTTTTGGGCATGATCTGTTTTGAAACCTGTATTTCCAGGTGTGCTGTGAACGACTGCTGTTGGAATGAAGCGCTTTTTTTATATTTGATGGTTTGTTGAAGCAGGAATAGCGTTTTCCTTGGTTGAGTTTTGCACGGACTGCACCACCTCCGAATGCTATTCCTAGGAATAAGTACTACGGCAGTGTTGTTGTTTTAGTGGTAGTAGTAGTAGTAGTAGTAGTAGTAGTAGTAGTAGTAGTAGTAGTAGTAGTAGTAGTAGTAGTAGTAGTAGTAGTAGTACAGCAGCAGCAGCAGCAGTAGGAGTAGTAGCAGCAGCAGTAGTAGTAGCAGTAGTAGTAGTAGCAGTGGTAGTGGTGGTAGTAGTAGTAGAAGCAGCAGTAGTAGTAGCAGTAGGAGCAGCAATAGTAGTAGTAGTAGTAGCAGCAGCAGCAGCAGTAGTAGTGGTAGTAGTAGTAGTAGTGGCAGCAGCAGCAGTAGCAGGGGTAGTGGTGTCAGTAGTAGTAGTAGTTGTAGTAGTAGTAGTAGCAGCAGCAGCAATAGTAGTAGTAGTAGTAGTTGCAGCAGCAGCAGTAGTAGTAGTAGTAGTAGTAGTAGTAGCAGTAGTAGTAGTAGTAGCAGCAGGAGTAGTAGTAGTAGCAGTAGTGGTAGTAGCACTAGTAGTACGAGTAGCAGTAGTCGTAGTAGTAGCAGTAGTAGCAGCAGCAGTGGTAGTGGTGGTAGTAGTAGTAGCAGTGGTAGCAGCAGCAGTAGTAGTAGTAGTAGCAGTAGCAGCAGCAGCAGTAGCAGTAGTAGAAGTAGCAGTAGTAGTACGAGGGTAGAAAACTGGGCAAGTTGGTAAGTATTCATCTGTGGGGCCACAACAAGATGAGTAGTAGTAGTAGTAGCAGCAGCATTAGCAGTGGTATTGGTAGTAGTAGTAGTAGTAGTAGTTGTAGCTGTAGTAGTAGCAGTAGTAGCAGCAGTAGTACTGGTAGCAGTAGTAGTAGTAGTAGTAGTAGTAGTAGTAGTAAAATTTTCGAGGTTCAGATTCGCTTAGGTCGATCAAGGCGCGCGAAAGCACTGTTTCGTTATGCTTTGATTGGATGTTTAATTTCCACTGAAATACTTTTCAAGAGTTGTTAAATTTTCTATTTTTTTTTGCTTTGGAAAAGTTTAGACCCATTACCTGTGTCTCGACTCTATGGAGGTCTACACGCACTCTAAATGGAACATAAAAGGAAGCACTTATGTATTTGGTATGAATGCCTACCCGAACTAGCTCTCCAGCTTGACTACCAGACGAATGCGAATAGTGAAGCGAAGTGGTATGACACCACTGTGAACACAACACAGCGAATGGTTACGTCGTCTTTTTGATAAGCAATCATTTGATGTGTTTTTGTCACACTTCCTGTACATGCCACGACTGGGGCAAGTAAGGCTCTCGAATTACAGTTCATTTTTGTAGCTGCGAAGGCAATGTTTACATCCGTGGTCCTCGGTTTACGCACACTGGCCATAGACCAGAATCCGACGGCTGACTCAATCCGGCGTGCCCGCTCGTTCAGCGATTGCTGGCAGCTCGATTCGGAGCCACCATCGCTGTTACTATGCATTCTGCCAGAACAGTTCAGATATCCGTGAAACTCCGCTAAATAGTTTGAAAACCGCCAGAATATGTATCTACTGCGGTGGTCGTGTAATAAGATACTCGTAGTGTGCCCTCGCCATATAGCTGACAGATGCAAGCAAATGCAACGATTCGGTGCCTAAACATTTATCAGAACAGGGTAAGAAGTAACGAAACCAGACTGGACAGCTGTGTTTAAATGCTGCGCCTTCTTGCGCGCATACCATAACCAACCAGGAGGGAGAGATCAAGAAAAAGGGGCATGTTTTATCGCGAAACTGTGGCTGACAGAGGACAACAGTTTAAGCGAGCGTTCACTCGCACTGATTTAGCGCATTATTTTTCGCAAGCGACCAGGGCAGCTATAATGCTTCGCACCTGTTATGACTTTTTTTTTTTTTTTAATATGCCTCTACTACCTAGCATAAAGCCACAGGCAGTTGCAAGCTGCCAGTGATATGCGAAAGATCCGAGCTGTACGGCAGGCATGCCCTCAAGGCATAAGAGTGTCTTATTCATCGTCCAAGGGTTCTCAAAGGATTTAATTCAGTCTCGAAAGGTTCTAAGCTCATACCAAGTCATATGCCATCGCGCAATTCCTCGGCTATTTTCTGCAGAACGAGACATTATCGAAATAATAAGCAATAATATCTTGCTTAGGCATCGTGCATAATAAATTGCATATTCGTTTTGAAACCTTTCCCACAATTTTTTTTCGGCGCTTTTGGCATGGTAATGTCCGAAGGTCGTGGCCAGCGGGGAGACAGAACTTCTTTTCCCAAAAACCCTATAGACAATACAGATCTTCTAAACGGACTGCTTTACTGTGCAGTGTTACCACTTTCGTCAGCTGGAGTTTCTCAGGTGTGAGCACAAAATTTTTCTTTTTTTCCCATGAAATATTTTTCCGTGAAACAATAATTTCAGATTGAACACCTACAATCAAATTTATATGAGAAGTAGCACAATAAAATCAAATATAAATCCCGCGCATAATGTTGATCAAGAGTGTAGTTCTTCATCGCACCATCCCGAAGATATCTGCAGGCTGATACAAGCCATAGAGTTTCCAAATATACGCTATTTAGAAACTGAAAGTTAGCGGCCTGCTGTTGATTTGCGCTAACCCTTCCCCGCTAACCCCTACCACGAATTTCATATGGCGCAGTTGAGGGGACCCAACCACGCATCGCGAAATACACGGGTGCACTGTGGCTGCGGCAGCCCCAACGACATCGGCCCGTCTAAAGGTACAAATTTCCATCTATCGTTTGCGCTCATCGCTCTCCTCATGTTTCTAGCGAAGCCATGGTTTTTAGGATTTTTGAAGCGAAAGCCCCACAACACCAGGTTGTTCGTGCCGTCGGGTATGCACCGTTTTCACCTTGAGGGAGATTCTGAGGGGAAACTTCTTTTATGAGCCTGGTGGTCGCCATTGGACTTTGGGGTATTGTCCTGTAAGCCACCAATTGGCCCGTGATAACTGCCAAGGTCACGTGAGGTGACGTGAGTGTGACGGGGAAGTAGAGGGCGCTAAAGGGGAGATACTCTCACGGTCATGTGATTTAGAGGTCACATTTCTGTGTTAAGCCTGGTCGTCGCCATGTGACTTTGGGACAATCACGCAGACAACAAGTGGCTCGTGACCACTAGCACGGTCAAGGTCATGTGAGGGGACGTCAGTGATGTGAAAGTAGAGGGCGCTAGAGGGATGATACTTTCATGATCACGTGAGTTGACGTCAGTTAGACGAGTGAGGCATAGTAGGCCACCAAATGGCCCATGAGAACTGTCAAGATCACGTGAGGTGACGTCAGTGTGGAAGTAGAGGGTGCTAGACTGACGATACGTGAAAAAATAGGAGGCCCCGGGCTCCTGCCTAGCTTAACCCCCTGCGCGAGATGGAGGAGGGCAAACACCGTGCTACAAGAACGCGTCGGAAAGCGAAGAAGGCATGTCGAAATGAGGCCCTGAAAAGGTGGCAGGCTGAAGAAATCGATGAAGAACGGGCTTTGCGTTTGGAGAAACGCACAATGTGTTTAATTCAAGCTTGGCAAACAGCCCCTCCGTTCGCCGGTACTCGGCGGGTGACAACTCGTGCGAGCACGCATGAACACACATTACCAATGAGAGAGGCATATCATGATGCCCAAACATTGCGAAAAAGCGGATGTTGCTAGCATTAGAGAGCGGCACGATGTGTCTAGATTGTGTGGAAAAAATACCCAGTGCATATCCTCGGCGTGCTGCGTGCGAGTGTCTGATGGCAGTTTTTATAGTGTCGGGATAATAGCATTGCGGGATTTCTCCGCCAAATTACGTGTGGTTGTTTTTGTGAAGAATGGTCAACTTTAAGCAGTTGTACTAAGAAATATCAAAATACCGATAACATACACGACACGCTATTAAAGAAAACTGCACCGGCTGGGGTTCCGCGCAGTCAGCGCGCCGTGGGTACGGACTTCAAATGGACACGTCGCGGGTTGCGCACAAGACGCACTGCCGCCCGTCAACCTTTTCTTCTGCTACGGGAGCAGTCTAGCGTCCCGTTACGGTAGCGCTCTTCACACCTTTGAAAATTCATTTTATGTTATATGTGGTATGAACTGGCGCCCACAAGGGTGCGTGTGCGACACCAAGTTTTGCCCATGTTTTTGGTTTCTTTGTTTAGGTCTCTTTATCTACTACGTCTGCGGCTTTCTTTGCGGATCCTGTTTCGCGTACGTGAACTATTCTACGTGCTTATTCTGTACGCTTTTCACTTGTGCCTATGTTATTCCGCACATGCTCATTAGAATATAGTGCCGTAAACAGCATATTATATGACAGACTACCTGACACCCGAAGGCTGGATTATGATATCAGGAGGTGCCAGAGTTGGCTGTTACGTCAGACAACCCTACGACCAGTCCGATCAGTGCCAGTCACCAACTACCACATGTCAGCGCCATACGCCTCATTCTTCGCGGGCGACCCCTATTGTTATGCATAACGGGGCCCTAAAAGTTGTCTCTACCCCTTCTCTATACGAAAGGTGTAGTTTACCCCCATAACACTGATCAAGATTACAAGCAGAAATGAAACGTGGAGAGAGGATGTATTGACCCGCCGTAGCCTATAAAGCAGTGCTTGATAGATCGGCCCATGCATTCCGAGGTCCATATTGTTATGCTAAGGAAGAAGAATAGGAAAAAAAAAAAAAGATGCACCGTGAGGAGCTCCGGCTGTCGGCACATTTGAAAATGCCCGCACTTACAATGATACCTCACAAGATTACTTTTGTAAAGGAAATAAAGTACGTATCAAAATGCTATGCTGAAAAGCCGAGAAATTTAATGAAGTAATGAAATTACATTACAATTACTTCCGCCTAGTAATCAAAGTCTCTTAAATTTCGTTCTAGTTTTCATCTATGCAATATCCAAATAAAGCTACTAAGGAAGACAACTCTCCAGACGCAACGCACAGATTCTATCACCTTCCCGCAAAATTCCGCCCCTAAGAACTATTTCCTCCCTCTTTGCTACGACACATGTCCTATTACAAAAATAAGACAACGGCAACGAAACAACAAAAACGCTAGGTCGAACGCTCGTGAAATGAGTGGTAGGCCACGTCTTGCTGGTCCAGAGCTGTTTTTCTCGCCCTTTTGAAGACCCTGAGATTATTTATTGATTCCGTGGTCACATTAATCGACTTCGGCACCTTTCGCTCAGGAATTCTCACGCGATGGACCCTTCAGCTTGTCTCCCCCCTCCTCAATTTATCGCCCCGTCCTGACGAATGTAACCAGGCACCACTGCGCCCTAGCCGACGCAACAGGGAGTCTCACTGTGCACTGCCAACTAGGTTTGAACTCCGGCTACCTAGCACCACCTGTCCCTTCGGCAGCCCCTTGACGTCTTATATCCTGCGGATTGGGGTACGATTGCAGCTACCGAGAGAATAGCCGCACAAAGTGCTACACAGGAAGTCTCTCACTCAGATTTCTGCTCAATTCTGTTCCATTTTGCCAATCTGGTCTTCCCAAATCTTTTTTGCCAATCCCTGCTCTATGGCTCACCGTATTTATGATAACCTTGCTTACATTGAGTTCGGAGACCTCGGCAAGGATAATATAATGATGTCAAAATCAATAACATTCTACCGGCGATGAGGTAATAAATGCGTTTGAGGTGACTACAACACTAACGTCACCATGACTCCAAGGCGATCAGCTTTATGAAAAAAGCCAATGACATTGTTAACGAGACGCCCAAATGACTTGCCATGTCTGTAACGTAAACATCCCAACCCAACCTTTAATCAAAACCGAGCACGCCTAGAAGTAATCTTCGGGCGGCGGAAGCCCATTACGTCGCCCCTTTTACAACACGGCGGGATAGAGGTTCATAGTCCCAATTTCCCGAGAATGAAAGCACACATTTGTTTCTACATTTTTCTGTGCGAAATCAACAATACGGTAGGATGAAAATGCGTTTTCTTTCCTGATCTTTGTTTTCAAAGATGAGCGCGTCAATGAAACAAAATACAGGCTCACAGTCAGGAAGGTAAACCGAAAAACAGACTGAGGAACAGCACTTCTACATTTCTGTGGCAAAGAGATTCAATAACACACTACCACTCTTGAAAGCCGAGGGCATCTTCGGCGACGCACCCGGCCTTTACAACGTTGACCCAAGCATATTCTTAAGACAGCGGGAGTTTTAATTCCTGCACCCCATCGCAGAATTGGAACGTCGAGAAACGCGATTGTAAGAAGGCGCTGTAGTCGTGGACAAGTGTTTCTGACTGTGGAGCCAAGGCTACAGAGGGCGAAGGTTTCATCACGGTGTTACTGTTCTAGTAACGTTGGTTACTACACCATGTAGTTCAGGCATATGTGGCCGCAGTTACGGTTTCGATTTCAGTTTTGCCTTTGTTTGAAATAATGTCTTCCGCGTATCCACCGACCAGAAATATCTTCCTCTAAACTACGTAAGATATAAGCGAACATATATTCGCAGGTAATGAACATCACGCGCTACGTAACTTACCGAAACAAGCGCATTACGCAAGCGCAAAGAAACCGAGGGGTAGACGCTGCAGCAGCAGCCGACGTACGCTTGTTTACGTTTCCGGCGGATAGCGCGGCCATCGTGTTTGCACGATGTCGTGTATTAATTTTAAAATGCACAACACTAACGCTGTGCTGGCCGATAATGTAGTACAATCATGATGTTATAACAACACAGGAACTTCTATAATATTATAATATTCCAGAGGACGATTCGCATAAATTATCAACAGATTATGTTCTGATGCCCAGTGAGCTGATGCGTTTTGGCTCTGTAGTTTTGGCTACATAACCACAGAAGCCTGTCCGCGGGCATAGTAGAGTATTCATGTGCTTCTAGAAATCCCCATCCACTGTAGCGGTGGGGATGGGGATTGAAACTTATGGATCGAAATGGAATGGCAATAATGAAACCTTTGAAAGGTAGTTTGGAAGGTGAGGATGAAACATTTCGTTGCAACCGCGATCCAAGAATGAGGCACATCATTTCTAAATAACACTTGAGCTCGTTTCGCTCGCCTAGCATAGCTTGTTCCCAGTTAATTAGCTCTTGCAGTGGATTCGGTGTGTATAGAGTTATATTAGGTGCAATTGCTTTGGTGATGCTACGGAAATTTCGAGTGTGTCGCGAAGACTGCAGCTGATGTACTATTTCCGGCCGCACCAGTTACCCACAGCAGACTGGAGGCAGCATGACAACCCGGCTTCTTCGCTTGTGGTGGATGTTCGCTGAAAGTTGCACCTTTCTCTCGAGTGGATTCACCCACTCTTTACGCACGAAACAGGAGAAAAAAATGCGTCGGTCTTCTGAGTGTTCTGCGCAGATTTGCAATTTATTAACAAGTTAGCATAATTACTTTTGTGCCCGAGCAGATCGTAAACCTCTGCAGCTACCGTTTAGAAATATTGCGCGAATGGGGTCACCCAAACTGAGACAGAAACGCAAAAATGGCGTGGGTTAGGAAAGCAAATTATGAAGTGGCTCATTTTATTTATCCTGCCGGGGTGACACAGTAGTTAGGGCTACTGTGCCGATGGATGCGGGATCAAATCCCGGTCTCGGCAGCCGCTTTTCAGTGGAGGCGCAAAGCAAGGCGCCCGTGTGCTGTGCGATGTCAGTGCACGTGAAAGAACCCCAGATGGTCGAAATGTTTCATAATCATACACTATGGCGTCTCTTACAGCCTGAATCGCTTTGAGACTGTAAACCCCACGAACCAAACCAAACCATTTTTCATTTCCCTGGACCCGGCATATCCCTCTACACATCAGACGAGCGTTGAGAAGGAAAACCCCAGACATCTTCATAAATTGTTGTTTGCGCGCTCTAGTCTGTTGTTCCCGACAGTGCACGCGCACATCGGGCTTTATCATTAATATCTGTTACCCTGAAGTCGGTGTGTGCACTTCAATCGTTGTCACGTCTTACCTGGTTGCGAACACCAGTATCAAAACGGAAGAGACAGTACGCTCTGTACTTTGGGCTAGTTATATGACAGACGCGACTGACTTCACAGGAGACATAAAATTCTTTTGTATTTGTGCATTGGAATTCCTCAGCGTGATAAAAGAGTAAATAGTCAATTGACCTTGTTGGTGAAAGTTCATATCTGAAACAGAACGGAGGACGGGACGCTAAATAAAATTCATCTTAGCAGCTGGGCTTATCGCGGGCCTTGTGTTCTGTCGTGCCGTGTTATACACCTCTTCTCTTGTACTTTTCTTTCTTTAGCCTTTCAGCCTATACATGATCCTTTTCTTCATCAGTCAAATAAAATGCGCCACTTTATAGTCACCGCTTGCGGAGCTTGCTTCGGCCTCTGTCCTTCGCAGTTTTGCATATGCGATAAGTGGGATCACCTGATGCCGAAATGCTTCTGATGATTTGATTCTAAACGTGTGAATAGTTCCGGTTGTTGTATCTCACTGCAATACTGCGAGGTCTGGAGACCGTGAAGTTTTCTGCCACTTAATCTTTTGAGCTGAAGTTACAAGAGGATCGACCGCAGCTTCTACAAGGCCGACTTTCTTGCTAGCTTCTTCGTTTCTTGGAACGAAGCTCGCGTTCACAGTATTAACTGTAGGAAAATGCACATCATTTGGATATTTTTCTCTCAAGGGCAGCGAAGCCGCCTCGCTACTCGCATCCGTGTATTCCTGTAGCCTTACATTGTATAGTTTTTTGCTTAGCTGTCGGCAGCCGCTGATGCATTCTGATGTGGGCATCGATCTGCTGCCCACCTGTCTCCAACGTTCTCAGTGACAGTGACGGAGAATAGCTAATCGCAACCAAGTACCTGATCGCACTTAGTTGCGAAAAGCTTCTATCGCGGCCATTGTGGTCCATCGCTACGGCCTTCCGACTTTTCACTGCGACGCGATACAGTGGCTCTTTGCTCCTCCTGTCCCTTTTACTTCCCGGAACTGGGGTCATTGACAAGGCATGATTTCCAGGTTCCGGTAAAAAGGTCCCCGGAAAACATGGCCCCGGAGTAAAAGTCTCCGGTATATATGGCTTCGGAAAAAATGTACCAGGAAAAAATTAAAGAGCACTGCAGAGTCTGCATTGGAGTAATGCGAAAGCACAGATGTAGGTTGCTTCTGTTTGCTTCACGTTTCTTAATTCACTTATTGTTTACCTATTTTATTCTTTGGTACTTTCAAACAGCGCGCCAATCCCTTCCTATGCCCTTTTTCGGCTGTATTTCCGGTTGCTTGACGTCAAACTCTTGACGTCACCCTAATTGCCTTTCCTTATAACCTATATAAGACTTTGGTACTTTCAAATTGCCCGTCAATAGCTTCCTATGCTCTTTTTTGGCTTGACTTCAGGTTTCGTGATGTCACATCCTTGACTTTAACTTAATTGACTGATTTATTTACTATTTTAGTATTTGATACATTCAAATGTGCCGCCAAGCCATTGACTAATGCGACCATTTTCGCCTTGATTTTTACATTTTGGCCTAATTATTTTTTCGGACGCAATATTACGTCACCTCTATCAATTAACGCCACTCAGTGCCCTCTACAACTTCTGAGTTACTCACAATTGCTGCGGACACGATTTTACGGACGCGGTCTGCGGACAGAAATTTGTGAACATAGCGAAGCAATGCTTTCGCATTAAAAAGTCGCAATTTGCGAAGTTAGAACAAATGTCCCCAAAAGGATGCAGTCTAACATTGAGCTTTCGCCTCACCTGGAAGCGAAGGTTCAGCTAATGTTACTGTCAATAACTTGTTGCGATTTTTACCTTAGAATTTTTTTTGTGGTTTTACCTTGAGGGTAATTTGCATATTTGTTCCAAACGTTTCTTGCTTTCCCCCTATTGTGGTTCCTTTTGTGCCATAAGTCTTAAAACTGCGTTACCCCGTGGAGAGCGGCAATATTGTATGCTATAGCGCTTCCACCCGTCCTCTTGAAAGTGGCCAAACACAGAAATGATGCGGAGAGTTCGTTACAACAAAAAAGCACAAACCTAAACGTAACCTATATAAATCTAACCGGATCACATGTCGATGGACTTTTTCGCCATTCCTTCTCTTCTCCTATACTGCCTGTAAGTGACAGGCACCCAGAGGAGCCAGATCCCAAACAATGGTTACACCTGTTCTTAAATTAGGAATCCAGTAAGAAGTTCAATTTCTTTAGTACATTGTTTCGGAAGAATTCAGTCTTAGGACTAGTTCTTGCTTAGGGGACGATTTTTCCTAGAGGCATCTTCCTGAAGGGCCTTTTCTGGTGGTTATGTTTTTCCGACGCCGTATCCTCCGGGGACATTTTTCCGGGGATGTTTTTACCTACACCTGATTTTTCCGCCCCCAATTCCTCTCTCTGCGTTGTTTGCGGACATCAACCTGCTTTTAAAATATGGACCTCGGATTCTCGAGCCGAAATGCGCGCGTAGGAGGGTCGTCGCTGACGAAACGCAAGAGACGGGAATCGTAGTTGGCGAAACGCACCGAAAGGATTTATGTTTTCGTGTTTACAACATGTATACAGCTAAGCAGATCAAAATACTGGAGCTAACTGAAATACACACGTAGGCCTCTGATAATTAAAATATTATACTTCCTTACCTCTAACCAGCTGGCGATACCGACTCTTTCAGTGTGGTCCAGTGAAAATGCTGTGGACACATGTTCGTGGACCTTTTACAATACAGGGGAACCCCCTCCTCAGAATAGGGGAAAGCATTTTTACGACTATAACGACTCCTTGCACGTGGTCAGCTTCGGCGCTGGTGCCAGAGCAGGCACAAGAGAAACATTTTAGCGAAGAGGACATTATTGTTGCGAAAGCCGTATCGCGTGGTTGCACAAGCGTTCCTAAAGATACCATTCCAAATCATAGTCATGATGGATGCTGTCAGTTTACTGCCTGTTACTGTAGTGAGTAAAAGTGCTAAGTGCCGCTAGTCCGGAACGTTTCAAACTTTCCGGAAGTCAGAGAGCACTACGGAGATACAGTCTTTGTCAAAAGTGTAGAGTCCAGGGGGTCTGCTTCTGAGCCACTTTGTGCCGCTTGTAATGAATCTCCAGTGTTCCGAATCTCTTGGTGGTAAGAATATTTTTGTCCTATACCCTTTCCCATGCGAACGACCTCCACTAATGCTAAATCAGCGCCACTACCCGGCTTAGAAGCAGATCCCCTGGGTTCTAGACTTTTGACGGAGACTGTACATTTCTCATCCGCTTGGAGCAATGCAATGTATACCTGGTCTTAGGAACAGCTTGCGGCCTCGCAGAAAGTTAGCAAATTCAAGTTACAACTCTGTTACGTCTCTTTCAGCCCCTGCGTACGAACAGGCCGCTTTCTTTAAATTCTGCGTGGGGTTTCTTTCGCAAGTTTTTTTTTGTGCGTTTCTAATGCCGCCTCCTTAGATGTATTCTATTCGACTAAGAAGGAAATAAATACTCGCAACGTTGCCGAGAATGTGCCTACATAGCTACAGGCGCGAAAACGGCGTCTGGGCCCGTGTTTTTCTGCATATACAATAACAATTGAACCCCTTGCGCGGAAGCCTTTCCGTTTCATAATAGCGAAGTAGACGCGCAAAAAGAAAACGCGGCGCTAAGCAGACCATTGAACGTGGTTGCTGACTATCAGCTGCTGATCTTGTTGCCGCAGGTAAAATAGGTGTACACAATATACAAAAACAAACACACACAAAAAGATCAAAGTTGTAGAACATGCATGTGGTGACGGCGGTTTCCTCCGTGCGTGCGTGTGTGTGCGTGCGTGCGTGTGCGTGTATTATGAGCGCTCGCGCACGTGTTTCCGGGTTATTCCTGCAATAAAACGAACATTTGATTGTCAATGTTCTTGTAGTCTCTTTCGCGTTCCTATTGCGTCTTTTTCCGCCGTTACTTCACTGCAAGCTGCCGAATCGGCTCGTCTAGCTTGACATCGTACATTAGTCTGTAGCGTATTTTATTTTTATTCGGATAAGGTGCATAATAGCCTACGAACAACGGTTCTACGAAACCCAGACTAGACAGAACGAAACAAAGCGTGCTAACACGTTTTTCCCCTCTCGAGAAGTGCAACTCACTACAAGCTGGAGCTCTAAAGATTCTGGTATTTATGTCCAAGCCTATGGTACAAGTTCGTCCTGTAACGTATCAAGGAAAATATTTGCGCGCCTTTGTGTCCTCCTTTTTTCAGGGGCTAATCTGATCTACCTTTTCACGTAGGCCGCATGAACGCGGCGTTTAGATCAAGTTTACTGTCTTTTATTTTTCTCTTGTTGGGGACTGGCACTTATATACTGGCTTCTCGATCTCGCATTATGCCAAGATCTTCCTGCAGCACACTACGCACATTTTTAAAAATTGTACCACAGCGCACACTCGTCACGGTGTGTAAAGATTACTTGCGATGAAAGAAAGGCGCTATAACGTTCCCACTCTCGGTGCCCGCCGAAAACGCGCCATGAGGCGAAGGATAGAGAGAAGGAGGAGAAAAAGCGACGCTTTGGTGGAGGGCTGCGGCTTAATTTTTACCCCCTGGGGCTCTTTTAAGGGCGTTGGGCTGCGGAGCGCGAGGCCACGAGACCGAGCCCCGGACGCAACGGCCGCATTTCGATGGACACGAAATGCAAAAGAAGCCCGTGTGCTGTGCGCTCTCGGTCGGCGCGCTATCTTGAAAAACCCTGCAGGTGATCGAAATTAACCTGCTGCCCTGCAACACGACGTCAATTTCTCTCTACGTTTCACTCGATCGTTCATACCTTCCTTGCCTTTCCGGGCGAAGTAACCTGCCTTCCTTTCGTTTTTTTTTACCCTCTCGTTACTGAGCAATACTCTGCAATGCCCTCTTCTCGCAGAAAAATGATCTCAAGGACGTTTCCGAGCTGATGGACGAGTTCCCCGGCTTCTTGGGACTCTGCCTCCCGTCGGCGTGCACCGAAAGGGCCCTCCGGGCCATACATGGGAAATTTACTTTTGAAAATAAATAAATTACATTACTAATTACTGTACTGAAATTTGCAAAAAAGTAATAAATTACATTATGCATTACTGCTCCCAAAAAGTAATGAAATTACGTTACGGTTACTTCTACTGAGTAATGCAGTTACTTTTAAATTACTTTCTACTCGCCATCCAGGCAAACACTAAGTAAAGCTAGTAAACAAAAGAAAAACTTGTTCTCCAGGCGTGAAGCACCCACATTATTTCTTCTTCCCGCTAAATTCTGTCCCAGAGAGCTTTTCCTTCCCTCTTTCCTACAGCACTCTCCATTACAAAAACAAGACAACAGCAAAAAAGAAAAAAGACAACTACAACAAAAGCAGAAGCATGGTCGAATAATCGTGAAATAGCCGGAGAACCAAGCGTCTTGCTGGCCCGGAGCTGTCTCCACTATCTGAAGAGCCCGAAGAAGCTAGGTTATTTATTGCTTCCGCAGTTCCAAGAATCGACTTCAGCACCTTGTGTTCACTGTTCAGTAATGTTCAAACCATGGTGGCTCGCGCCATGGACCCTTCCGCCTATTTCCCCAAGCCCTAATCCTCCCTCGCCCTGGTGACGAGTGTAACCAGGCACCACTACGCCCTAGCCGACGCAACAAGCAGTGCAACTGCGCTGCGCTCCAAACTAGTTTTTAACCAGCCTTTTTTGCACCATCTCTCCCTTCTGCATTCCATTGACGCCTTGTGTCCTGCTGCTTGGGGAATAGTTCTCATGGGACAGCCGTGACCATGCTACACACGAGGTTTCAGACGCACTGTTCTGCTCAATTCCGTCTCCTTTTGCCGATTGGTTACGCTCGGCTTCGGCTTGCCGCACGTCATTCTTGCTTTCGCGGCACTGTCTATAATGGCGCCCTTTAGTAAAAGTAATTTCGAAAAGAATTAATAACCTTTGTTGCGAAATTACTACCAAAGTAATTCATTACATTCCTAAATTACCAAACCGTGAAAGTAATTAATTAAATTTAATTACTGGCAAATAAATAAATTAGAGTAATTGCTTTACTGTAATTCAATTTCTGGCATGTCTGTTCCGGGCTATTGGAGCTGGAGGTGAGTGGGCGCCGCTGTATACCGGTAGGTAGCGAAACATGGTTTGGTTTGTGAGGTTTAACGTCCCAAAGCGACTCAGGCTATGAGAGACGCCGTAGTGGAGGACTCCGGAAATTTCGACCACCTGGGGTTCTTTAACGCGAAAGATGAACGGAAGCGCGCACATGCGGCCGGTGTTCGTGCTCTCCTGTGCGTGGCAGCATGGGAAGTCTACACATGACCGAACTGTTTCAGAAGGAAGGCTAAATCATCTGCAGAATGCTTGTTGTTGAAAATTGCTGACAAAAAGAAAAAAAGAAAGAAGAGAGACGTCTAAAACTGTAGGACAGCCTTAAACTGTTTACAGGTATGTAGGCTCAGCAAGTTTGTGTCCTCCTTCCTTTTTTTTACTTAAGGCTCTTGAGAAATAAAATTAGCAACGCAGTGAAACTTCTACTTTCAGTGGGAGCGCCAACCAACTTGAGCAAGTGTCTGAGCAAGGATGTCCTCCACTCTCAAGAGCCATTCAGAATATTGGTTGTATTGTGTGTAACGAAAATACATGGGGAAAGGAGAGGCATGTTACCTGTCACTCCCTGCGGACACCCCGACCACGCCATGGGTGAAGGTAGGAGGTGGGGAGGGAGACAGTAAAGTCCGAAAGGGGCACCGCAGTGTTGCGTGGGGTTCTTCCTCGTGTTCTGATATAGTACATAGGACTAATCATGGGAGGCGAAAAATGGTAGGGGTAACATTAAGAGACAGAAAGCGTGCAGAGCGGGGGCTCATAGAAATAACAAAAGTTACTGACATTCTAGTGGAAATCGAAAAGAAATGGGCATGGTTAAGACATGTAGTGCGAAGAGAGGATAACCGATGGTCGCTTAGGGTAACAATCTGGATTCCAAGGGAAGGAAAGCGTAGCAGGGGGCGGCAGAAAGTAAGGTGGGCGGACGAAGTTAAGAAGTTCGCAGGGGTCAAGTGGATGCAGCTGTCACAGAACCTGGGTTAATTGGAGAAATATGGGAGATGCCTTCGCCCTGCAGTGGGTATAGTCAGGATGATGATGATGACAACGTACATGACACAGACGTCCTTAGGCTTTTGCTTCCATTGAAGCGCTACCACCGTGGCCGGCATTCGGCTCGTGTTCAACAAGAGTCGGAGGAAGACGAGGAGGAAAGGCAGGGAGGTTAACCCGTAAAAGAAACCGGTTTGCTACCCTGCACTGGGGCAACGGGGTGAGTGGATATAAAAGTTGTGAGAGAGGGATGGGTAAAGTTAGTACAGTCACGTCAAAGACATGTCACATCACGTCACGTCACAGTCATATCACGTAACATAACAGCAAATCATAGTGTTTCGGTTACGCCTGTGCTTTTCATAAAGCTGAGCAGGGCATGGGAGGTCTTAAACGTGACGATCGCCGTGTCCAGGGACCTAAAATCTTAATTTCAGTCAATGGGCGACCTTCTAGATGCTCCATAGCATGGCATATACACTGCCTTTCCTCACTGTATATGGGGTACACTCACAAAGAATGTGGCCTATAGACTCGTCGCAGCCGCCTATCATAAAAGAAAACGAGTTTGGGAATGCTACACCAACCCACAGGCGGCACAGCAAAGTTTCTTCGCGTCGGGGTAGGCCAGATGGAAGCCGGAGCTTCAGGTCAGGGTCCAGGGATTTTATGCAGCAGTTCGCAAACTGGCCAGAATTCCACAAGGAGAGCGTGTGTTCCCGTGTAACCATGGGGTACCAAATGGCTGGTATCGCCAGTGTAGCACGTGGATTTTACCACGTTCTCCTAAAGACTGTTTCCTAAGAAAATGACTGTGTTTAAGGAAACGAAAGACGACCCACTCTGAGCTGTGTAGGAGGGTAAAACGTAACAAAAGGGAATGCAGTTGTGTTGCTGTAATTTACGACCAAACTGTACGTATGTATCTTCAGCAATGAATAACGTATCACGAAATGGTTGACTGTTCATAACGACGCAGAAGTACGCAAACTTAACAAGGACACAGAAGGCGAGACACTGCGCTGTGTCTCGGCATCAATTCCTGTGCCCTTGCGACGTTCGCGCTATTTTGCGTCGTTGTTCAACAAAGCGACTCAGCATTGTGTGCTTTCTCCGTTTTGTGGCTCCTCTGGTATGCGTATTAAATTGAAAAGAAGCGCGGACGTTGAGGGCGAGAACTGTATGCGGCGGCCGGCGCTTTTTGTTCTCGGTGACAGTGGCCGCATATAAAGATCACCGTGTTGGATGGGGACCCGGTCCTTTTTAAAATTCATAAGCTCTAACTAGCCTCGTCTCGATGACTCATAGTTTGACGCTCGACTGCAGCGTCTATGAGAGTAAGTGGGATCACGTGGCTCCTCTTACAGCTGCTGAGTAGGCGCTCCAGTGGAGTTGCGCGTTTAAAAAATTGGAAGACTTATTTTTAACGATATAGCGTTTAAATGCCCCGTTCTCGAAAAAAATCCGGCATCGGATTTGTGAGCTAAATATCACGGGCATGGTCCGGGAGATGGTAGTTGGCAATTCACATGGCCGAGCAGTGAATCGGTTGTTCTGTGTAACGATGCTACATGCTCTTAAGAGCTGCCAACTCGGGCTACTCACTTCAGATGGGAGGGTGGGTAAGGATCTAACTTCGAGGGATCTTGAATGCCTAGTTAGCGACGCTACTCCCAAAGCCACGCAGGCACATTCGCAAGGTTTGGCTGGCTTTATCTCTATTTTCGGTGGTTGCCATTAACGACATCTCGTTGTACCCTTAAATGGGGAGCTTAAATGTTCCGTAAATATTTTATTACTTTAATTTTGCTTGTTAGCGAATGTCAGCATCGTACATACTGATCTTGCGCCGTCGCTAGAGTTGCACTTTAAGCTGTTACCACGTTCCGTAACTTCTCATCAATACTGGACGTACGCTACGAAACCTAGCGTAAGCTCCCATTTTTGTCCTAAAGTTAGCTGAGATAAGCTCAGTTAACCAAGCTAGTAATGGACAAAGAAGTGACTGTTCATTATCACGTGTGCAGGAAGCATTTGAGCGAGCATTTTGTCTACTGCGTTCACGCGCAAAACAGTTCGAGGTGTAGTGGGCGAAGGACCGGCACGGGATTTTACGTTCTCCTGCTTATTTTAAATCTAACAAAGCTAGACTGTCGCTAGGAGGCTGGAAATGTATGACAGTGCCTTCACGAAGCCAATACCCTCCATTCTTTTACATTTTGAGG
Organism: Amblyomma maculatum; assembly: GCF_055883805.1. NCBI lineage: Eukaryota > Metazoa > Arthropoda > Arachnida > Ixodida > Ixodidae > Amblyomma > Amblyomma maculatum. The sequence goes on from NC_139350.1 coordinate 85,299,585, forward strand.
CTCTAAATGCACTGCTGTTCTGGCTTTCACCATTACTCAGTTCAAATACTTTTTCTTAATTCCATGATCAAACAAGGAGCTCATTTGCAACAAATGGTGCTGATGCGTGCAATGTGTGTTTCTCTCCCTTGCAGTGCTGTTTTACGTCTCTAAACTGGAAATGAAAGCGCCGGACGTGAAGATGGACATTGAATTAGTGCAGTGCGTTACGAAGGAGACGCTCGGCACGCATGAACAGTCTGCTACCTTATTAGCGGCGTCGTAATTAATGCACTACTTATTAAGGCGAAAGCCTCCTTTGGCTCATAGTGAAAAATCTCACGTGCGCGAGATCTGCCCGAGAGATGCCGCTAGGTGTGGTCTCTCTTGTCTACCGTTCCTGTCGTCTCCATGGCAACGTAGGGGGCGCGATGGTCAGCGAGGCCATATCGCCAATCTCACACTTGCAGGAGCACTGCAACGAACGCGCGCAAAGGAGCGCCACGCGACAGGAGCGATGGTGCACCGTAAAATCCCACACTTGAAGCCCCGCGCGGGTAGCGCAGCGGTTAGGGCTCGCAACCACTGTACCCAATAATGCGGGATTGAATCGCGGCCTTGGCGGGCGCTTTGCGATGGAGGCGAAAAGCTAGGCGCCCGTGTGCTGTGCTATGTTACATCAGTTAAAGAACCCCCTGTGGTGGAAATTTCCGGAGCCCTCCACTAAGGCGCCTCTGATAGCCCGTGTCGCTTTGGGAAACTAAACCCCATAAACCACAAACTGTAAACTATACTTTCACCAGCACTGCAACGACCGCGATCCTCTTTCGATACAAGGGCTCAAAGCTGAAGGGGCGCAGCAGTGCAGCCGTGGCCTAGTAGTTCGAGCACCCGTGTCGGTTGCGGTAGGTGGTTAGTTAGACAGCCACCCCCCGCCGCACACCCACAGGTAAAAATCGGTACAAGTGTCCTGCGGCCTCGCGCTCAGCTTACCTAGGGGTGTGCGCTTAGAAAAAGCTGCGTAAACTACGCGGCTCCCCCTGGTGGGCCAAACCCAGTTTCGTACAACCTAACAGCCTGCAAATGTGGTTTATATTCGTATTGGTAATTACTTTGAACTTCAGCTTTAGCAGCAGTCAGCAGCAGCTGTAAAAAAAAAAAGTGGTGACATAAAGGGCTTCTCCCGCGCGAGGCAGGCTGCATTTCAGGAGATTCGGGCAAAGACGGAATTGATAAAGAAGATGACGTGCCAGTCGCGATAGAAAGGTCGCCATGTTCGTTTGAAGTGTCAGCCGAGGTAATAAACGTTGCCACAGATTTAAGTGCAATGGACCAAACAGCTCCGAAGAAACCACACTGCCCGCGACATCCTAGTGCCGACGTCGTCACACCCGGTCTTCAAAGGCCTCCTCTTTTGAGGCAGGTACACCACGATGAGCGACAGGAAGGTGAATTTCGAGTGTTGTGCTCAGCGCCGAATTCTCCTGAGCGCAGCGGAGACGGAGCATCCGGGACGAACTGGAGCTGGCCACCTGCAAGCGGAACAAAGTCTGAAGAAGCGAGACAAGTCAGTCAAAAAAAGAAGCCTCCGGCTCGAGCCACGACTTCGTCTTTGGGGCCTAGATGCAACGCTAAGCTTACGTCAGCAGCACTAAGTCCGGCTCTCGCAAATACTGCGTTGACGTTGAGGCAAAACGAGAGAAAGGCGGCAAACTTCGACGTGCTCACCTCTTCGTCGGACGCTCTCAGAAGTTTAGAGGGTGGACCCTCACGTGCTTCCGTACCGGGACAATTAAAGTCAGACGAAGATGGCAGACACTTCATCGACGACACTGTTGGAGTTTCTAAACATTCGCACGAGCACTCGTCTGTGACACAGCAGCAAATTTGGAACGAACCCGAGAGGGAAAAGGAAGGTGGTCGTTGTGAAGAAAGGTCCGTCCAGCTCGATGCTCCGAGTGGCCAGCTCAACAAGAATGCTTCGCAACACAGTGTGGCGGTCGGCAGCTCTCAAAATTTGTACGTTCAGAAGGCAAGTATTGCAGCCCAGCCAGACGGGGCGGGCGACTCGAGCTTTGTGCGTACAAGCGAGGAAGATCTCGGTGCGGTTGACGGTGGCGGTGCTTCAGACCCCGGTGCGAGTCGAGAGGCAAGGATGAAGGTTGAACCACAGGTGAAATTTGATGTGTGCGAGGCTCGCAAGGTTATCTTCACCTTTTCCGGCATCGGGGCGGTGACCAGCGCACTCGAGACTGATCCCGTAGTGACGCTGAAGAGTAAAATGCGCGAGGTCCTGTCCCTGTACACATTCCACGCGGTGTGCCGATTCCGCAAATTTTTTGGTGTGACCATGGTCTCTTTGGGCCTGTCTTTCTGCTTGGGAGAGTACGACAACTTTTGTCATTGGCCATTCCGCAAGACCGTTTTTTTTGAAGTCCTTCATCCCCAGAGGAAACCAAGGTTCATGAAAGCAGAGTTATATCCACTACGGGCAGTGCCAGAAGATGCATTTACGAAGCCAGTCGCCGGAACTGAAAATCCCGCCGTGTTCACTCAAGATTATGCTTGGGTCAACGTTGTAAAGGCAGGGTTTGTCGCCAACGATGCCCTCTGCTTTCAAGTGTGGTTTGAGTGACGTGGTAGTGTGTTCTTGATGCTTCGTGCTAAATAAATGTAAAAGTGCTGTTCCTCAGTTTGTTCTTCGGTTTATATTCCCGACTTTAATCCTGTATTTTATTTCATTGGCGCGCTCATTTTGAAAATAAAGATCAGGAAGGAAAAATCATTTCACCCTACCGTATCGTTAATATTTACTGAAAAACGCAGAAAGGATATCTTGCTTTCATTCTCACGAAATCAGGAGTATGAAATTCCGTCCCATCCTGATGTAAAAGGGGCCCCAAAATGGGCTTCTGCCGCGCGAGGCGGACTTGCGGTTGTCCGATGGCGGTGCGAATTACTGGCCCATCGGCGCAACGTTTTTGGTCCATAGCCTCTTTGCCCAGCCTTTCATCCTAAAGAGCCGAGCACTAGGCCGGGGGAAAGCTTGTAGCCATTGAAAACCGGTTGGTGCCCGGCGGTATCGGGAATATAACTTCGTACGTCCCGAATGCGAGGCGGATGCTCTGCCCATTGTCACCGCTTCGGTTTTTTCAACCAAGATTATTCGTCCACGTCCTCTTTTGCAAGCATTTCACCCCAGAAGAGCCCAGCACCAGGACGGGGGAAATCTTGCACCCATTGGAAACCGGAGTTTGCGCTGCGGCACCTGGAATCGAACCTGGTACCGTGTGAAGCAGCAACGGTCGGGCTAGCGCCATTCTCCAGTGCAGATTCTACAGTGCTCTCGCAACTGTTTTTTCTACTGCCTTCATGTTGTTTTCCCCGTTATCTATGATATATTACTATCATGTATTACTTCACAGCTGCAGGCATTCAATTGCGCATCTGATTGTTAGGTTCGATCTTAGCTAAAATTCATGGATAACACTTAAAACCAATCACACTATATTTTTCGTGGTTACCCAGATGTTGGACAGTTGCGCCAAAGCGGCATTTTGATACAATGCAGTATTCTGCGCCATGCTGCACGAAAAGCATTAAATTCGCCGAAATCGCGCGAGCTTGCGCCAAAAATACCGCACTTTTTAATTTTTTGCACCACTTGCTGGGGTTTCCAGGGTCGGCCGAACATACGAAGCAGTTTGTGATGGCGATTGCTATTCCGCTCGGACCGCACGTATTCTACGTATATGTATTCGATCAGAGTGAATATTCGTGAATTGCGGAATTTTTTGTGTCCGGACTCGCGGCCAGCGATCGTGGATTGCAAGCGGCGTTCATTGGTTGCAGCTTTTCACAAGGCTCATATTAGTTACTCACCTTTCGTGGAATCGACGCGTGCGGTAGTACTAATTAGGGAAGAACGCGATGCCTTGACGGCAATGAGAGCCGGCAGCAGCAAGTGAGTGAGACATGCGGTGTGCGCAGGCACGTCATAGTGCGGGGCCAGAGCGCAATCAACATGTAGCGGCGACGAAGGCAAGCGGGTGCCAGTGCTACGATCATTTTCGATCACTGTACTAAGAGAGACGCGGCACCTGCACAACATGTCCTGCATGGCAACACAGTGGAACAGACAAAGCATCCGTGCTCTTCTGTGATCGCTTCGGGGTGACCGCTTTAATCGTTCACAAGTTTTGCAACATCGAATTTATTCGAACCGCGTTGATTCCGACTGTTGAAGCGTCGTCCTGCAGGTCCACGTATTTCTATGGCGTTGGTCGCTCGTTAATACGGGCGTGGTCGCGCTCGCACCGGTAAATTTGTGCGGGGCATCCCGTCGAGGTGCGACCCGCGCAGCCAGCAATTGAAGAACTAAGTCCCCCAAATCGGAATTTAATAGAACAGTGGTGCACGTGCACTTCACGCGTGGTATGGCGGGCACGATCACGGTCGGAGTCCCCAGATGTCATGTGAAGCTCAGGGGCATTGTTTCAGTTAATTTCATCGTCGCCCCGCGGCTGCAGTCAGGTGCGCGATTCGGTCAATCGCGCGTTTCGAACGTTAATTGATTGGCGCGACACGGGTCCGTTATTGTTATTTGCGGATGTGTTCACGCGTTCTAATGTCTACACATATTTCTCTCACTTTCATCCGTGTGCTTCGTCCAGCGCGCTGAAACTGTGTGCAGCTCGAAATGCGTTCTGTGAATGAGACTGTTTCTAATTAGGTACCGCTTACCCTGCATTGCTCGGACAAAATTCGGATGACTTAATGATTTTAATGAAGATTTACATTGCATGGCCGCAGTCTAAGGTTGCTACATACTAATATTGCTTCAACAAAACGATTATATTCCTTCTCCATAAGAATACTCCTGAACGCACATTTTCTGTCCCATAGCGTGCTTCAGAAGGCATATCTGCCTGCTCCAAGAGCAGCTATAAAAGCAATTCTGGCCATGCTATTCCTGTTAAAGCCCGTAGGGATCACAATGCTTTGTGTGTTCCCATTACTTTGGAAACAGGCCGTTTACGTAGCACCATGTTTCTACTAATATACCGACGTTGTTAGATTTTGGGTTCGGGTGCGCGCTGGATCATTCCCTAAATATGGCGACGCCCGTTCCACCCAGGTGAGAGATGCTGACAAGTGAAGGCAGTACGGAGTTTAATGATGAAGAAGGCTGAGTTTATCTACATCTTTGATGAATCAATCAAGAACCAAGAACTAGAGCAAGAGACATGATGCCCGTACCCATTCGGGAGTTTTATAGAGTTTGTCTTCCCTAAATTCCCTAGGTTAAGAGCGGGCCTTAGTCGAGAGAGTGTCTTGATCACTGCACAATGACTCACTTCTACAAACTCTTAAGGTAGGGACACACTAGCGGGAAGACGCGCGCGGCATGCCGCCGGCGGCAAGCAGCTTGCCGCAAAACCTGCCGCGGGGGCGGGTAGATCTGCCGCGCGACGAATGGGTCGAGGATCCATTTTCGGCGGCTTGCCGCGTGCCGCGAATCGGATGAGCCAATGTCTCGTCCTTTTGCGTACGTATATTTTACTGTCCATCACGAGCCAATGAGAGACGTCCGGTTCAGCGACGTGCGGGTCAGTGTCGCTATCTAGTGGCTACTACAAGGGCTTACTTCCTTACAAGTTAACAAGCTACTACAAGTTAACTTCCCGCGGCTAAGGCGGCGAGACCACGATTATAACCACGATCAAGCGCCCGGTGCAATCGACGACGAAGCGAGCATTCTTATTTTGTGCCTCCGCGTTGAAAACTGAGCCTCAGTGGGAGAATATAATGGAACACTTTCTTGAGACTGCCCTTTTTACGCGAAAATCAACTGATCAGCGATCGTCGGCAAAGAATCCGATCTCGCAGGCGAGTTGTTTTCATACTTCAGCGCCCGCTGAACATTCACGTCGGGGAAGATGTGAACAGGACAGTAAACTTGTTTAGAATGCTCGAGCGGTGTGCTGCGGAGCAAACCCGATCATCGCGGTAGATGACGAGGGACAGCGAGAAACTGGAATGCGGGCTGCTGGACGAAAAAGAGTCGCGGCTCTGCTCGCGCAGTCTGACACAAGGAGAGCTCAGCGCTGTCACACGTCCTCCGCGGCGACCGCCGCGCGAAACCGATGTGGCCTCTCTGCCGCGCAGGCGTCCTGCCACTGGCGACACGCCGCGCGCGTTCTCCCGCCAGTGTGTCGGTACCATTACTCCTGGTGACATCTCCTCCGAAAGGGTTCAGACTTGACTGCAAGGAGGAAGCCGTTGTGGCGGTAAAGATGGCGGCACAAGAAGCGCCCAGTGTCTGTCGATGGCTGTTGTTCTGGGCACACACCTGCGTGAAAGGAGCCCGCGCGCTCCATCGCGAAAACACGTGAAAAGCGTTGCCGGACCCTTTTCCCTCCATACGGCTACCCAGAAGGGGGAATGCCCACGCGGCCGCTCGTTGACCGCTGGTGACTGGTGACGACCGGCCAAACAACACCGCGTTCCTCGCAGACCTTCTGTGTTGCTGACTCTAGTTGAGTCTTGCCGTCACCGTCCTCTATATATCTTGCAGCATGATGGCCCCGGGCTCCTGCATACGTGCTCCTAGGCGGGTGCTTTCCTGCTTGACTTGCTGTCGCCGTTCCTAACATCGTGACCAACTCTGCCTCGTGTCCACAGGCATCAGAAGACGGTCACGGTAATGGCTTCATATTATGACAGGCCCGGAAAGAAGGCAGTATTCATCGCATCGAAGATTTCATGCGCTCGTGCAGGTTGTTGAAGGCCTCTGCATGACAAAAACCTTCGTTGCCCGACATTCCTCTGAATTTACGCTAGTTCACGATTTGTACGGTTACACACAGTCCTTTTTTGTAAAGCTGTTTTACATTTTCCGTCCTGTCTGAAAAAAAAAAATGATAACGCTTTGTTTTTGGCGCTGTCTAATTGGGCTGCTTTAGGCAGTTTAGCCAAGAAAGGCCGCCACTTTCATTGATGCATGCCATTATCTTCTCTTACAGGATCATCGTGGGCGTACTGCTCATCTTAGTCGTGTTGGGAACACTAGCGGACTCCATGTTCCTCATGCTGGTCCACAGGGAGTTTGCCGCAAAGGAAATAGTCAACCCTCACTTTTATGAAATAAGTAAGTAGTCAATACACTGAGGTCACGTTCTATGAGAAATCATGTCGAAATGTCCGACAAGAACGAGACAGAAGCTACTATATTATGTGCCAGACGTAAATAGCATGACAGGAGAATGACGGCTTGAGTAGTCCTGTTCTGAGCATAAAAGGAGCTTATTTTTCATTACTGACTTTTATTCCGTCGAAAGAAACAGGATATATAGTTTGGTTTTCCTTTGACAACAGTATAGGCACCTGCTTTTGAGTTGAATTCCTTATTTTGTGTAGTGTTGCATGAGATAGTACTATGCACGGATCGCCAGCTGCTATTCACCTACCACCTTCAATGATTTACAATCGAATTCCTTTTCTCATCTGCTTCAGTTTCGTTTTACACAGAAGAGGTATGGCTACAAAGTCAAAGTTAAAGTCACGGGTGGGATAAAAAACGGCGATATTGTTGCTCCATCGTTTTAATTCACTACATCATTAAGGCCAGCCTCCCTCTAAAACAGGAATCATATCGAGTGGAGAAGCAGTAACTTTATCTTTTTTTCATCCTTCATGTACGTTATGTGATGAAAGAACAGCGAAAAAAAAAAATAACGAGGGCGAGAGAATTCACGCAAACACAGGGCGGGTGCTTATAAACTGTTTATTTCCCGAAAATCAAGCACGATGAATAACACAAACGCACTGCGCCACGTGGTGTGATGATGAAGCAAAGTGCCCGTGAAATCAGAGGAGATAACCCATCAAAACCAAAACATGAAATCGTCACTTGTGCAGTTCAAAAAATTATTCTAAAAAGAGGGGTTTACGCCGTTTGGTGTTAACAACACCCGGATAAGCGATGACAGCTGAAAAAGCTGTGCGCTGAGAAAACGGAAAGGTTGGTTGGTTTGTGGGGTTTAACGTCTCAAAGCGACTGAAGCTATGAGAGACGCTCTAGTGGAGGACTCCGGAAATTTCGACCGCCTGGGGTTCTTTAATGCGCGCTGACATGGCACAGCACATGGGCGCTTCGCTTTTCACCTACATCGAAAAGCGCAGGCGGTCGCTTTTCGATGGAAAGAAAGGCCAGAGTGTAAAAAACACTTAATAAAATTGTTTAAAAGACGTGGAAGACGTCGGTGAAGTGCAAATGAACCTAAAACCATCGTAACAAAATGGCGAGTCCATGAACTAACCAACAGCCAACAAGGAACATGGCGAAAAATGAAAGAAACAAGAAACAATTGACAGCCAACAGTTAATTCGGTAAAACAACAACAACAACAAAAAAAAAAAAACAAGGGCAAAGCACAGGAGCTTCGTAAAACAAGTACAAGAGTCAAACAGAAAAAAAAAATACTGGCGGAACACAGCACCCGCGCTGTTTTATTATTAGTTTTTTGTTGTTTCACTCTGTTAACCGTTGGCTGCCCGTTTTATGTTTAAAACTTTTTTGCAGTGTTTCTTGTTGGCTGTTGGCTTGTTGATTGATTCGGGCTTTTGCTGCGATGCTTTTAAGTTCATTCACATTTATTCCACATCTTACATTCATTTCTGTATTATCTTTCTCACTTTCTGGCCTTTCTTTCCTTCGTCTTTGCACTCAGCTTTTTGATCCGTCAACCGTTGTCCGATTGGAGAGAACACGAGCCGATGTACCTTTGTTTTGATAACCGTTTCTGGAACTGCACAGGTGACAGTTAAGTTTGCGGGCTTCCCGAAAGTGAGATTTCGAAGGGGCGACCAAGGTCAAGAGGCAGCTTGACACGGGCTGATTTATGATGGTCGCGCAGGTGACCGCTTCTCGGAAGTGAGCCCAGAACACATGGCAGCGGGCGACGCTGCCGGCTTTGTCCGTCCCGTGCCGCGAGGGAGGCAGAGCAGTGCAAGTGGAAGGCGCAGCGTGGTTGTGGGTTCGGCGCTAATTGCTATGTCTCCCAGTTCGAGTGGAGAGGGCGCAGAGGCCATACATCCCGAAACGCGGCGTAACACGGGCCTGGGGAGAACGCGCTGTTGACATGTCTTCACGGGAAGACGCCTGCACGTCCCTTTGAATCCGCCGTCCACGCGCAACCGACCAAGGGCAGGGATCGGAATGTTTGGGCCTGAGGTTGCGCGTGTGTTTTTTTATGTGTGTATTATCGGAAGTGTAACCGTCTATGCCGTTTTTCTTTGCGACTGCTTGGCGCCGCTTGCGTGGGAGGATTTTGGAGAGGGAGTAAATCGCAGATGTATGTGTTAGCGTGCGCAACCACTCGCCGCTGAGTGCGTTCGTTGTGTTTGTTTTATATGACATGGCGTAGGAGAGGGGTATATGTGGCACAATGATCGGCCAGTCCATTTTGAAGCACTGCATGTTATTGGCCACAAAGTGACTCGTCGTTGATTGGTCAACGGACTAAACTTGAATTTTGGGTTACGCTAAAGAAGCGAGCGTTGGACAGTGGGGCTCGGAGGAGAGTTGGGCTCAGACGAGAGTCGAGGGTAGACGGGTTGTTCGAGGAGGGAGGCTAGGCTGGCGGAGGTTTCAATGGACTCCGGCCTAAAGTGTCGCAGAAGGCCAAGGCCTGATTCTGCTAGCCTCTGAACTCTGATCGTTCACCAGTTGCAGTTAGCCCTCTATGTTTTGATGTCGCTTCGGACGACATTATTGTATATACGTTGATGTAAAAAGTGCAAATAAATGTGTACAGTCGAGAAGGGAAGTCCTTATCTCAGCACCGCAATGTGTCGCTGAGCCACGGACGCAGCGGTGGTCACCAACACCACTCGGTACGAGCGAAGGCAGAAGAAACAGCAAGAAACACCTGCTGTGTAGGGACGCCCATAGATTCCCAACGCCTTCCTTCCGAAAAGGTTAACTGGCGCAGTCGAGACAGGATCGGTCCAGCGACTTCCTGCGGAGTGGCGAGAGATCGACGACGCCTCGGACTGATGTACACGGAGAGTGGCACACTACCTCGGTGAGCCAAGGCTGATCAAGAAGTTTGAAGTCGGGGTGCCCCGTGAATCAACGCTACCGGTCTAGAGAGGCAGCTACGGGGAGCGACTCCGGTGAGGCTGCGCGGATCCGGCATAGCAGAAAAGGGCACCAAGACTGACTTTTCGAGTGGCGACGACCGATGCTGAGCCTTACGTGCTGATGGTGTCCAGGCGTTCGACGCATCGAAAGCAGTGACCGCATGGCAACCCATTGCGACGGACTGACACTAGCTGTATGCAGGTAGGTTCTTGTCCTGTTTTCTCCGGGTTCACCATCCTCGTAACTCGGTCAGAGAGCCAAAAGTCTACGGAGAGCTCTGATGGCGTGGGGCAGAGCTCCGGCGCAGCAGCTTCCGATGAGCGGAGGCAGACCTTGAGCAGTACCATTACTGGCGATCATGATCAAAGTTCTAGTAGTGCGTCGGTAACCGCGGATCTTTACAGAGGTCTAACGTCAGGAGGAAACGAGGCAGCTGTCAGACGGCGAGAAAAAGAGCTGGACATTGAAGCTTTGAGACTCCAGGCGGAGTTAGAGAGATTAAAGGATCAAGGCGGGCGAGGCGCTCGATCTGGATTGGGTCGATATGAAGAAGATTTACGCGCTATACTCGCACCAATGCCAGAGAGAGACAAGTTGGCTCACGCATGGTTCCGAAGCGCGGAAAGTATGCTTCAACGTTGCGAGATTCCCGAGGAGGTACGCGGCTCGATAATTGTCCCATTCTTAAACGAGAAAAGCCGCATGCTGATAGCAAATAGGGCAGTAAGCGGAAGGCAGTCCTACGAGGAAGTGCGTGATTATATTCTGGGTGAGTTAAAGCTCACACCTGAGGAATATAAGCGCAGGTTTTATGCTCATCGGAAAGGCAGCGAAACATGGGGACAGTTTGTCACGAAACTAGAAGGGTTGCTTGATTACTACCTGCGTAGTACACTCTAAAAAAAAAAGGTGTGATCTTAGTCTTTTTGGGGGGTAAACTGCTTGTTGCTGAGCTAACACCTTTTTGGGGTAAGGTTACGCTGTGTCTTGGAAGACTAATTATTTATACCATTGCATGTAGTGTAACATTACGCTTCTGGTAGCATAAACTTGCACCTTCACAAGCAGTGTAACTGTATTCTACCTAGGCATAACGTTGCACCTTTCATAAAGGCCTATGTTTTAGTCTGTCGATGGCATAAGCATACCCTTGCATCAAAGGTGCAAGTTTGCACCTTGACAACGTAAACTTATCCTCTATGTACAGGTGCAAAGTTACCATTTTAGAGTATAAATTTATATTACGACAAAGAGCGCAAAGTTTTGCACCTTTATGGTGCAAGCTTATACCACCAGGAGAAGGATAACGTTACCCTCCAAGCAGTTTAAAGTAATGCCATATTACATAGGGTATCTAAGCATCATCTTGTGGTATATATATGCTATCCACACAAGAGTACTATTACCAGTCTGCATCGTAAACTTGGTCACTGGAAGCAGGAATAAAGCTAACCAATACATTTCAAGATTTTCTGGAAGGAAAGATTATGTTGAAACATTGCAATATCTTTGTGTCGTCTGGAGTGTGACAGTGAGCAATGTTTCAGGTGAGGTAGGCTGTGTCATGTTGTGTTCAAGCCGTAAGTTATGTTGCAGAGTGAACAAAAAGAATTTAGAGAACAATCGGTTAAGATAACATACCATGGTGTTTATTTCACCTCATTATACACCGAAGTTGCAGCAAGGGACTGGATAATCTTCTCCGCACAGTCAGGGCAGGGATGTACCACGTATCTGACCTGCATAGAAAAGAGAACTTGTAATCGGTTACTCACGAAGAAAGCATCCCAAAACATGCTTATGGAGTAATTAATTCACATTAAAAATAACACTGCACAAAGGGCAAGTAAAAAGGAAGACAGATGGAAATAGTGCACCAGTACAGGCTTCCAAGTGTTTATATAATGAGAATTGTGAACTCACACAATATATAGATCAATGAAAATTCTCCAAATCTGAGCTTTACCCGTGCCACTAACACACACATAGACAACTAGCACATTGCAATCTCAGAAAAAATTGACAATATGCTCAATAAGACACAATATACAATGAGACATTCTTGTTAGGAGCAGGGTCAAGCCATAGGCATCACTGATGTTGGACTACCCAGAGGGTCATTTAAAGAAATATGAATGAAAACATATTGATAAAATAGAAGCTAGCCTGATAAAGGCAAAAGATGTGATTTAAAAAACCCCTCCCTCTACTCGTTCATATGTGCAGTTCTCCTTTTTTTTATCATTAGCTTTTTATGTTAAACTTTGTTTTATCACCTTCACTTTCACCTTTGTTGTTTGCTGGTTTCCACTCCAACACCCAAACATTATAGTTTGCTTTCACACCTGACCATACCAGTGGTCTTGTTTCTAGTCACTATGGTCTCACCCTCCTAGAAAACACTGTCTCTGGTCCTTCATGACATTATCTTATGTTGCCTATAGTGTTAATGTTTTCCTGAGACTACACTGTCTTTAGTCATCTGATCATCCATCACAAGTGACAACTGCAAATCTCTTCTTCTTTTTTTTTTTTTGGGGGGGGGAGGGATGGGGGGAGGTTCTTTTGTTCTTGCATTCGTTGTCATTTCTCATGAATATAACGAATGAAGCTTGTTCCTGCAGAGCTTGCTCCTGCAGGGGTATGTCTAAGGCCATTCTATTGTTTCTGCCTTTAGTGCAGTTTACATTCCTGGAAAAAGGCATGAATATACCACAGAGGCTATGCCTTATAAAATGCAGGATACCACTTCTGAAAGATGGAACATTTCATGCTAAAAGAGCAATGATAGCAAGGCACATCCAAAGCACCTTCTGCACATGTGCATTACTGCAGTGATGTCACAGATGCAGAATTATGTAAAGCATGGCAATAAAATGCAACTTTTACATAAGGTCATTGCTAGTTTCACACCACACATCAGCTTATGCCGATGCCAAAAACTTCTCGAGACTGCCGTTTCACTTCAAAACTACATTATCTTGCTCAGGAGGCAAAAAACAATACACTTCAATACCCCTATAAATCCTTGAACAAACCACAAAGCTTGAGATTCTATGTATTGCTGCTTCATGTAATGCTCGCAGCACATGCAGCAGGAATAAAACTTCTCATAAACTGCAATTTGCCAGAACTGTCAACTGCTTATCTCTTTAGATGCCTAACTAATGAAATTGTAAATGCTGACCAATATTATACAAGAATGATTATTAAAAAGTGTTTACAACAAATTTCTCGAAGATTATGTTCTTTACCTTTACAGATTGCAAATCATAAACTATGAAGAGACACCCGTGCAGTCTCTGCCGGTGGGTTGTGCAGCAATGTGGACTTTGGGTACCTGGTACAGCTTCAGGACTAGACTTAATTATCTATTCTTTTTGTTTATAAGAGGCAATATGAAAACTGCAAAATTGAAGGCTATTAATGAGTGAGCCTAGGCCTAAAACTCTCCTAATCATCTATGTGGTCTAACATAATGAGCATCAAAAATATTCCTTTAAAAGCTTTGTAAGTTGGTTTTTCAACATTACATAACTAAAAAAGGGTGTTGCTGACATTTCTTATTCAGCTAATATAGACATATTTTGTGTTTTTGATGATGCAGAAGAAGCTAACATGATTCTGGCAACAATACCAAGTGCAGCAACATTTTTTACATGCAATGTGGGAAAGCAAGACAATAGTTTTCAAATATGCCTTTCCTTGTTCAATATTCTGAACTACATTGCTCTTTCAAAAAATTTAAGAACTGGGCTCACCTATAATATTGGGGACCCTCATTTCTGGTATATAAGACTGTCCCCTAAAATTAAAATGCAAAAGTTAAGTCAATTTTGGTTGATTAGCCATTCAACCATTATCCTCTACCACAGACATGTCCACTGTGCTGCACAATCCAGTTCTAATTGTACAGCAAATTTCATTTCATTCATCCTCCCTTTATAGGCCCATAGACATGACATAAGGGGTGGGGGCATATATATATATATATATATATATATATATATATATATATGTTAAATGGTAGTGGTGGAACACAAGGAAAATATGCTGAGTACAAATGGCACAAAACAATATAAAGAACACAAAGAAACAATAAAGCTGAAAGTGATAAAATACCGTCCATTACATATCACCTGCAGTACTTCATTTTTAGTTTCATTCTATTGTGGACATACCTAGCAACATAAGAGCATGTGAGTTGTTGAATATTACACCCATCAGAGAACATAACCTTACGGCTGAGAACCAAGTGCAAACAATTTAAATATTAGGTTTTGAAGAAAAAAAGAAAAGAGGCATACATTAACAGCTCACTCAATAAAAAGAAGTCAACATGTTCAGATCGATTACATACTGAAAAAATTCCTCCCTTGCTAACTTGCTCAATAGCACTGAATGGTTCCAAAATCAATGTAATGCCAGGGCTATTGCTCCTCAGCATAGAAAAATATGCTCTTTGATAGACATAAAGCAATAATGAACAGACCACAATGCCACAGCTATGTCGAAAAATACATACCACACAAATCTTGCCGTAAGTAGTCGTCCAGCGCTGAAGAAAGCAGGTTGATCTTTAGAAGCAGGAGTAACAGCACTTCTACACCTTATTCCTCCTACTGGCAGGTACGCTGCAGCAAAGGTATCATTCATAACATTAGCATGATACTCGTAACTAGTACATACATAACTATAGTACAAAAAATAATGGCACCACACATGCCAAAACAATGACTCAAATATTTTGACAATGAGCTTAAAAGCTACAACTCCTGTTCCCAGATATATCTGTAACAATATCTGCCACCTCTTTATAGTCGAAATAACTGCTTAAGTAAACTAGAATAGCAGATTTATGACAAACTGCTAGCACAATGACAATACACATTAACTTCAATGAGGGAATGTCTCAGTACCAGTGAATTGTAGTAATGAGTATAACACAATGTCTGACAGCAGAAACTACAGAAGGGCAAGAATGTGTTGTTATTGGTCAGGCATAGCCTCCTTTCTATGGGTCAGGAGGCTGAAAAGTTCAGAATGGAAATAGCTGAGTAGAAACTATAGCAAATCCCCAAATGAAAAATATTAGTGATATAAAAATTTTCCTTAGCTCGCTAACGAAAATTAGCACATTTAATCAAAATAGCTGTTTGGGCCAGTTGGTTCATACTTACACCCTAAAAGACCAGCGAAAAAAAAGAAAATAGGTACAAAGGAACACAAAACGTATTTCAGTGCCCGTCCTGTCATTTTTTGTTCCTTTGTCCCCGTAATTATTTTTTTTTGCGCTGGTCTTTTTATGTACCGATTACAAAAAGAAAGTCAGTCTTAAAGCAGAGAAGGGGTGACACATGGTTTGCTTCAATGCTGAAGACATCTGATCACCAGCTAACCCAGATTTTTCACTTGTTAAGTGATTTGATCGAGTCCAATATTTATTATCAGTTCTTAACATAAGTGATCAGCAAGTTAAATAACACCATTTACTCGCACACGCCCTCAAACACAATGAAACTCAATTGATAAGTCACTGTCTGAGCGTGCGCCATATTGCACGGCATGAGCGAAAATGGCAACACGCAAGCAGACACACACATGGCACTCGACATAAATATTCTCCGACGAGAATCCCAAGCAGTATACATTGAGGCAGATGTCAGTGATCAGCAATATGTGCCACAAAAGTGCGCGTGTCAATTTGAACGCCCCTTTCTGTACGGAAACAATGCTTTGGACTTACCAGCACGGATAGCAGAGACCAGTTTCAAATTCTTTGAAGAAACGACAGTCTACGTTCTTGCGCAGACGAGACGAAGGACTTGAGCCTGCAGCGAAAAAAAAAAGCGTGAGAAATGTCTTTTCTGCCCATTGCGTCACTGCGACAGTATACATGTACACGAATCGGCTCGGTCCCACCTCTGGTCTCGACGCCATCAGCTCAAAACTGCGGGGTTAAATCGGCGTTCTGAAAGCGTGACTTTAGGATATCAAGCGCGCTGCCTTCGAACATACAGGCTGCTGGCAAAAGAACCGTAAACTTAACCCATCACCCTGCATGCTCTCACGCATTTATGGCAACGTTCCCGTAAAGCAGCAACAACAGAAGATCAAAATCGATTGTAGGCAGCGAGCAAAAATAATGCGGCATGCAAACACGTCAATGCATATCACCGGGACTGCATTAGCGCTCGTCGACGCATACTTTCAACCGCGGGATATGCTTGTGAGCGTCGTAGACGACTAAAATGCACCATTAACATCCCGCAAAAAGGTCGTGACCATCTGAAAATTTTGGGATGCGCCGCTCCTCCAGTCTGAACTGAGGGAGTGGTATGCTCAGGTTGGGATCCAAGACGTCGTGCTCAGAGGCCGTTTGACAGACAAACAAGCAGCGTCGCGGACGTAAGCAATAACAAAACATGTTCAGGCCAAGTTAAATAGCAGAGAAAAACACGTAAAACGAAATGTAAAACGTCACTTACATGCGCGGCTGAAATTTGGCGCCAAGGATCCGTTGGAACACCACCACCGCGACGACCAGCCATCCGCCGTTTCATTCCGAAGTTCACACTTTCACGAAGTCGTTTCATAGTGAGGCATCGATGAGCGCACTCGATGAAATAATTGCTGAGAGCAACCGAACTTTTCTAAAAACACAGATGAGTACCAACGACAAAGAGCACGAACGCTGACTCGTGCGGCAGTCGCCGTCGTCGTCTTCTCGGACTCGCAAAGTCGCAGGGAACGCAGGCAGGCTCAAGCAACTAACTACGAACACGTGACGCTGCGTTGAGAATAAAAGCAACAAAACTAAAAAGCAACTGCTTCGCTTCTCGCCTCACCACCGCTCCCCCCTCACCTCCCCTTTCTCCCTGTTTTGCAGTGTACACACTTGTCTGTCCGCCCTTGTTCTGAGTTCGGCCTTGCTCCCTCCACGGTCAAGCTCGCGTAGGAGTCAAAAGACGTCCCCAAGGGGTGTCGGGGGGCGGGGGCGGTGAAGTGGGGAGGCACCGCTTTTTGTAAGAAGATAAGATGCTCCCAACTTTCGACGATTCCCCACCTCCTCCGGGGAAAAACGGGGGGTCCTTTTGTGGTAGCTCTTGAAAGGACATCGGACGGGAAGTAGAAACACAGCCGCACCCAGCTTGAAACCGGTTACCATCATAAAAAAAAAGAAGAAACAAGCGGCAATTTTTTTTTTTGCTTGAGCTGCAGGGACGAAATGGTGTAAAGTCATGCGAGAGAGACTAACGTCTTCCGTGCGGGTGATTGCGCAGGGTATATTTAAGCCATGCGGTTTCAGATAGCATAAATCCCGAAGTTACCCTCCTTTTACACTCTTTTTTTTTTAGAGTGTAGAGACGTAACAAGCTTGGAAGATCTGCGGGCGCTACTGATTGCAGATCGCGTTAAACAGCTAATGGAAGATGA
The DNA here is from genome assembly GCF_055883805.1 of Amblyomma maculatum. NCBI lineage: Eukaryota > Metazoa > Arthropoda > Arachnida > Ixodida > Ixodidae > Amblyomma > Amblyomma maculatum. The sequence continues at coordinate 85,317,148 of NC_139350.1, forward strand.
CGTGCGCACCTATATCTTACAGCATGAGACAGGGGAATGCCTAAAGCCGGAGGGTGTTGCCAAGTTAGCACAGGGTTACGAGGAAAGCACAGATTCCAAACGCCAAAATTCTCACAAGGTTGCTGAAGCGAGTAAGGTTGATTCACACAGCCGGCGGGATCCCGTAGGAAAAGGACGGTTCTATTGGATCGATCGGAAGCCGTCTTCTAGGTGCTTCACCTGAGGTGAGATGGGTCACTACCAATGGCAGTGCAACAAAACGAGGCCTAAACCAATAATGGGTGGGCAACGCGCCAAGGGCTCCGCACCGGAAAAGCTGACTGCCAGAGCTGCATGTCATGTAGTGAACGAGTGCGCGGCAACGCCGACAGACACCGTTTCTACGTCAAAATTAACTTGGTTTGAGCTCACGTCCGCGGGGCGCCCATTTACGGCTTGTTTGGGCTCAGGGGCTGACATTACCATCCTGAGAAGGAATGTCATCCCGGCTGAGGCAGACATTCAGGGTGCAGGCAAAGTTTGCCTTAAAGGAGCATTTGGGAAGACAGTTCCAGCCGATTTGATGTATGTCCCACTGAGCCTGTCCGCTAATGACGAGGGCGTAGCCCCTCAGCTTATGACACTGTGCGCAGTAACGGACCACTTAACGGAAGGGATAGATGCGCTTGTAACCCCAGATGCGTTTGATGACCTGAGGAAAGTGAAGAGACAAGCCACTGAGCTAGCCGTGCGCATTGTGCAGGCAGAAGAGGCCGCCCGTGAAGCGGTTGACGAGAGCGTGCGTCCTAGAAAGGTAGCCGAAGACCAGGCGATAGGAAGCGACCCTACTACGGGTGTTCAGGACGAAGCGGTTGCACCAGAATCGTCGGTGCCGAACGGGGAGCAATGCGCGGACACGTTCGCGAAAGAGTAGAGAGAAGATGCGTCATTATAGAGCTCATGGACACAGGGACGCGGTGGAACGCATGGCATGCTGATTGAAGATGGACTCTTATTTCACAAAGACGATATGAATGGCAGGCAGTGCAAACAACTAGTCCTACCCGAGACGCGCCGAAGGGAAGTGTTGATACTAGCACACGATAAAGCGTGCGGCGGGCTTTTTCGGAAAAAAAGACAAAGCAACGTATTCGCAGTGCTTTCTTTTGGCCAACAATCTCTGCAGATGTGAGAAAGCATTGCCAGTCGTGCCACACGTGTCAGATTTTCGCTAACAGGAAGGTGACGGACCGAGGTCCGATAACCCCGTTGACACGGTCGCAGCAGCCATTTCAGGTTGTCTACCTTGACTGCATAGGGCCTATTGAGCCGGCTTCTGCGCGCGGACATCGGTATGCATTGTGTTTAATCGACCTTTGCACGAGGTGGCCTGAGGTAATTCCACTGCGAGCACTAACTGCTAAAACCACCTGTCAGGCGTTGCTGGACATTTTTGCGCGCTTCGGTGTACCAGAGCTGGTGTGTAGTGATCAAGGGGCCAATTTCACGGCAGGGCTAACGAAAGAGTTGGCAGAGCGATTGGGAGCACAAGTGCGCTTCTCTACGCCGGAACACCCGCAGAGCAATGGGCTCGTAGAGAGGTGGAATGGGGTGTTCAAGTCCATGCTGAGACACGTGATTCACGACCATGCCAGGGACTGAGATAGATATATACCCTGTCTACTTTGGGCGTACCGTGAGCTGCCGCACGAGATCATAGGAATACCCCCTTTCGAGCTCATGTACGGTAGGGTGGCACAGGGGCCTCTTAGCATATTGCAAAAGACGTGGACCAGAGCGTGGGAGCCCCCGACAGGGTTAAATAAGGTTGCACCTGCGTACATGACCGAGCTTCGAGAGAGAATGGCTGAAGCAGCCCGTGCCGCAGATCAACGAGGTGAGCAAATGCAACAGTTATACACTTATAGGTACAACCTCAGGTCTAGGCCGAAATCATTTGAGGTGGGCGAACAGCTACTGACCCTAGAAACAAGACAGGTTGCGAAAATCTAACCCAAATGGATCGGACCTGCCGAAGTGAAACAGCAGACGAGGCCAGGCAGCTATATCATCCAGCTCCCGGGAGACGCAGAAAAATGGGTGCACGCGAACCGCCTCAGGAAGTACAACGCTCGTGCGAATAACGTCGGCGTGGTCTTTGAATCAGACGATGAGTTTGGCGAAATTGAAACACCGCTATTTAGTGAAAACGGGAGGACAGTGGCTGCACTGCTAGAAGAAAGCACGCACTTGTCACACCGACAGTTGACGGAGCTAGATCACCTGCTGAGACGGTACGGTAGTACATTTTCTGAAAGGCCGGCAAAGTGTAACGTTGGTGAGCACAAAATCATCTTGCTTCAAGGAGGAAAATCTACCAAGGCGTATCCCTATTGTGTGCCGATGACTTGTCTAGACTAGAGAGTGGTATCTAGAGTGGACGGCTTGGGTCGCCGTTCATCGGGGTGTTGGAAGTTGTAACAAGCCCCGTTGGCTTGTTGAGTATGGGGAAGATCGCGGTGATTGTGCTAGTTACCTAATATTGGTGAGTGAAATTACCATGGTGGACCAAGGAACGTACAGGGCAGGGTCCTGCCTGTACTTGAGCGTTGAATAAGGACTGTTAGTTTGTCTGTGTGTATCAGTATCTGGCACTCCTGTATTCTATGTATGATGTGGTTTACGCGTGCTACCTTGTATTGATTTGTGTGGTGTCGTATACGCCAAGCAGTGCTGTTTAGAGTTTTGGCGCATGTATTAGTTACCATTTGCGAATGTGCACACGGGGTATTGCCGCTCAGGGCGCGCAGGCCTCTGTACGCAGTGTTGAATTATTGGTTTGCATGCTGCATTGGTTTCTGCTTTGTTTGGTGTACGCCACACCACAATGCCCCCCCCCCCCTTTCCCCCGTTAGAGGAGTTTTATGCTGAGCGTACAGCAAGTGTACGCGCAACATTCTCGATGGGGAGCAGTTAAGTTTGCGGGCTTCGCCCAAAGCGAGATTCCAAAGGGGCGTTCAAGGTCAAGGGGCAGCTTGACGCGGGCTGATTTATGACGGTTGCGCAGGCGACCGCTTCTCGGAAGTGAGTCCAGAACACATGGCAGCGGGCGAGGGAGGCAGAGCAGTGCAAGTAGGAGGCGCAGCGTGGTTGTGGGCTCGGCGCTAACTGCTATGTCTCCTGGTTCGAGTGGAGAGGACGTGGAGGCCATAAATCCCGAAATGCGGCGTAACACGGGTCTGGGGAGAATGCGCAGTTGACATGTCTTCACGGGAAGACGCCTGCACGTCCCTTTGAATCCGCCGCCCGCGCGCAACCGACCAAGGGCAAGGATCGGAATGTTTGGGCCTGAGGCTTGCGCGTGTGTGTTTTTATGTGGGTATTTTCGGAAGTGTAACCGTCGACGCCGTTTGTCTTTGCGACTGCTTGGCGCCGCTTGCGTGGGAGGATTTTGGAGAGGGAGTAAATCGCAGATGTATGTGTTAGCGTGCGCAACCACTCGCCGCTGAGTGCGTTCGTTGTGTTTGTTTTATATGACATGGCGTAGGAGAGGGGTATATGTGGCACAATGATCGGCCAGTCCATTTTGAAGCACTGCATGTTATTGGCCGCAAAGTGACTAGTCGTTGATTGGTCAACGGACTAAACTCGAATTTTGCGTAACGCTAAAGAAGCGAGCGTTGGACAGTGGGGATCAGAGGAGAGTTGGGCTCAGACGAGAGTCGATGGCAGACGGGTTGTTCGAGGAGGGAGGCTAGGCTGACGGAGGTCTCAAGGGACTCCGGCATAAAGTGTAGCAGAAGGCCAAGGCCTGATTCTGCTAGCCTCTGACTTCTTATCGTTCACCAGTTGCAGTTAGCCCTCTATGTTTTGATGTCGCGTCCGACGACATTATTGTAAATACGTTGATGTAAAAAGTGCAAATAAATGTGTACAGTCGAGAAGGGAAGTCCTCGTCTCCGCACCGCAATGTGTCGCTGAGCCACGGACGCAGCGGTGGTCACCAACACCACTCGGTACGAGCGAAGGCAGAAGAAACAGCAAAAAACACCTGCTGTGTATGGAAGCCCGTCGATTCCCTACGCCTTCGCCCGAAAAGGTTAACTGTGGCGATGTTATGTTTTGGTTTTGATGTGTTCTTTTATTTCAAGGGCACTTTGCGTTATCATGTGGCCAACCACACAACGTGGTCCAGCATGTACGGTATTTATCCTGCTTGATTTTTGAAAAAAGAAAACAGTTAATAGCGCCCGTCCTGTGTTTGCGTGCATGCATTCGTCCCCATATTTTTCGCGCTGTTCTTTTGTCACTTAGCCATGAACCAAACACCTCAGGCAAAAGTCTTGACTCATGTACGATGTCATAGCTAGCCATCGCTCGGCTGTTGAAAACAGAATACGAAAAAAAATCAATGTGAAAATATTTACTTGTCGTAGACGAAAACCACGCGGGTATTCAAGGACAGTAATCAAGGAAGTTATATAAGAGGACTTACTGTAATGTCTTATGTGTCATTACCTAAAACAAAAATGCACCCCAGATTTGTTGCCTATGACCGATGAATTAGAGCAAACTTGACCTTACTTCTACAAATACATTAAACAGCAGGTACAGTAAGACGATGACGGAAGAATAACTAAATAAATGAGCGCAGTTTCCAATGACATGCTTAGCTCCGGATTCAAGTTTCCCGCGGTCTTTAAGGAGTGGCTGGTTGAGTTCCACAGTCGGTGCACTACGCCGTTTCTCGTTTGCAAGCGACAGATTTGTGCGCAACTGTGCAGCGGATGAAGTAGATCGTATCCCCATGTTTCGTGTACACTTTGTGTTCTTCTCGTAAACGCACGTCGTGTCGACTTGCTCGGTAACGTGGTCGCATTGCGTAGCTGTGGCTGAACATTATCGCTGAGCCACTCTTTTCAAATGTACAGGAATTCACCGTCGAAACAACTGTCATCACTTTCCAGGCACGAAAACTGGAGAGGGTGGGCGTCTCGAGGTGCGCCTGATTGGAAGGCGGCTATACATGTACCAATTGGCAATGATATTGTCGACCGCCTAACCCATCCACCTCTTTTCGCAGGGGCTGAGAACCACCACGTGCAAGTTCTGCGCGGGTTCTCGGCCTACCGCAACTTCCGTGTGCTCGTGAGCGCCCGCAGAAGTAGCGCAACGCTGGCGCCCATGGCGGGCATCACCTCCATGAGCTTCGTCTGGATCATCATCGGCAGCACGCTCATACTGCGACCCTTCAACCTGTCGGGTGCGTACCCTGCCTAGGGGTGCTTGGAATGCTTCACACGATGCGCCAACCAAGTTCGCGCACGCGAAAGCCTGATTAGCGCTCATATATGTGATTCCTTCTAAATGCACTTGATCGCCCATCAGCAGAGAAGTGCGCCTTTCTTTGTCCTGTCGTAGCTTTTACAAGATCAATTTTGGCGTCAGCCGACGGCCTACTGAAATTCTGCCCGTGCGACAATTCAGCGCATGGAAAATTCTTAATTAACTGCTTCACTAGTTATGTCAGACCAACTCGCCCACCAGTTCTTGTTGTAGGCTATGAGAGACGCCCTAGTGGAGGACTCCGGAAATTTAGACCACCTGGTGTTCTTTAACGTGCACTGACATCGAACAGCACACGGATGCCACCCCGTTTCGCCTCTATCGAAACGCAGCCGCCGAGGCCGGCATTCGATCCTGCTTCCTTGGGCACAGTAGTCGAGCGCCATAACCAAGGGAACAGGGTAGGCAAAATTTCCGAAAAAAATCGATTTTTTTGTTTTTTTTTGTAATTTAAAATCTCTATTCTTTCCTTAACATAGCCCTGTCTTTCATTTGCGCGCACGCGAAATATGTACCTCAAAATCCACAGTTTTCGAAACCTAGGCAGCCTCCAGCCACACCCCCTTTGACACATGCTCGGGATCTGTGTCTTTCCTAAGCTAAAAAAAAAATAAAAAAATTCAGCGCCTATTTTTTGTCACGTTTAGCGGAATGGCAGTCACTCATCTGGCAACAGTGAAAACCTAGCTAGCATACTTCACGTAGCCAAACGAATCCTAAGACGCAGCTGGATTACTCGCAACGCGCGGCATTTTGCTTGTGTTTCGGCGTGTTTTCGCGGACATACGAGTTTGTTTATACCTTTGTGCTGGTTATTTAGCGGTAATGCAATGACAAAGTCAAAGAAGTGCTTTAAAAAACGTCTCTTCTACGGAAACCGGCATAAGTCGATCTCCAATGACGACAATTCTCCGCAACACAACACAGGAGTGGGCTCCGCGGCCACCACGTGCGCGTCTGCATCGAAGCTTTCGCACTCGGCGGAACGCTTCAAGAACCTAAAGGCAAGTGACAGTGACCGCGGTTATGGCCTGATTGACATTGACCTTCTCTCGTGTGCCGTTGCCAAAAGCTGCGCGTGTAAAGCGTGCGGTGGCGACATTCAGCTTGTTGAAGACGCTGTACGAAAAGGAGTTGCTTCCACGTTTTCCCTGCAGTGTGTAAAGTGCTCCTCAGCGCACCGGTTCGAGACACCGAGACGGACAACATCGGGCCTTTCCGAAGTCAATGGGAGGATTTTTTATGCATTGCGATGCATAGGAAAAGGAGCAGCTGCCGGGACTACGTGTAGCTGCCGGGGCTACACTACTGGTCACTAAGGAGGCCCGGAAAACAAGGCAGCTAGCGCAGAAAAGAAGTGTTGATGATGGAGGGGACTACCAGGCTGGTGGCTATTGAAAAAATGCGTGAGAATTTGTTTCTATAGTCCTATATTGCAATAAAGCTCTTTCTTCGACTTGAAAGCCAATTATCTCAAAACACCAAATTTTGCTGCATTTGACCCTTTTTTTAAGAAACTACAGGCGCAATGGAGATAAAAGTTTCCAGACATTAAGCAAACATTACAGATAGTCTACTGAACTAGGATTATAAATATTATTGCAGACGATTTGTATTTACAGGCTATTTACTGTAGATTATGGCTCTAAAATTTGGTGGGTCCAATAAAAAAAAGATAACAAAAGAACTAACCTTTAAAAAGAAATTATCCTAGTTCAGTAACACTACCTAACATTGCTGATTACAATGCCAGCACCGTTAATGTTTTAACCCCAGCAGATCATGAGAAAAAGTGTCACGAACATAGCCTAAAATGCATGGCAAGAATAGGACCTACCCTGTTCCCTTACATCGAGAACGGCGTCACTTAAAGCCATGAGTCACCACTGCGATTCTATGGACGCCGAATGGCACTGCAATCGAGAACCACCATGTGTGTCCGCCGTCTGACATATCTTATTGTATACCCTGCTTATGCTTTGAGTGTTGATATTCATTAAATGTGAGAAAACATGTTTATTCCAACTATTATTCATTTCAATATCACGAAAGAACCAAGTACTGTCGAACCTCGGTCTAACGAACACGGATATAGGACATTATCGGATAAAACGAAGTAAAATCCATTTTGCTTGGTATGTGATTTATTTCTATGGGAGTTCTTTCTACATAAAGAAACAAAAAGATCAAAACCTAACGGTAGATTGGATATAACGAAACAGTCATTTTGCATTAAAACGGCAAAATATATCAATTTTATTGCAGCTGATTTTGATAATATTCTCAGGAACGTTCCATTTCCCAATTCTTTGCAGGAAATCTTAAGTAGTTGAGAGAGGTTTTGAATGATCCCATGATTCAGTTTGCCATAAACAACTCCCTGGCAGTTGACGCCATCACTACAGTCATGCGAGTATTATATTTAAAAAAAGTAATGCCTAGTGACATTACGCATTGCTTACTTTTTTAGTGTTTTCGTGGGGGCGATACTTTTATCTAGTCGCTTCTCAGATGGGACTGAATCTTTACACGTCGGTCGCGTCAAGTCATGTGACAACAAGCATGACGTAGAGCCTACGTTACGGCTGCGTAGAGCCATCCTGAAGGCGCCTCCTTCCAGCCTCTGCGGGCGTTTAATTTTATTTCGTTCTCGGCAAAGACAGGGTGGCGTCAAGATGGTGGCCGCGCCCTCACATCATTTGTTTGTTTTTGTGTGTGTGTTGAGGGGGGGGGGGGGAGGGAGGGGTTTCCAACGCCGGATGGAGCAAGTGGGCAGCCTCGAGAGGGCCGAAGAGAAGCCGGCGAAACAATTTTCGCGCTTGTCTTGCTCGTTCCTACTCGCTTACGAAAGTTCTGCTGGGCAGCGCGTCGTTTGAAAACCTCGATCGGCTTGACGACCTGAACAATGCCATTGTAAGTGAAACACGGTAAATCTTGCAAGTAAGCATGTAGACGTTTCTGATCTTCGAGCTCGCTTATTTGCTAGCTCCCGCACTGCGTCTCTCAGCTCGTACGCACATTATGGCACGTACATATACACGTCTATCAGTGCAGTGTAGCAACCAGTGTGCATTAAAAGACGATTCGTTTCTTTTTTTCTCTAATAAAGTCGAAAATGCCTTTTGAACATCATACGCAAGGAGGGAATCTAGTCAGCAAGCTGAATAAAACAATGCTAGGAACATAACAAGTAATCATCTGTTCAGTGTTAAAACTTTGCCTCCCTTCCTATTTAGCAACCTTGGCCACACCATCAAGGTTAAAGATCCACATTTGCGCAATGTAAAATCGGGCAAGTTTGCGGGTGGCAAAGAAAATTGCGTTTTGTAGCAACTGATGAGAAAAAAAAAACGGAATTAACACAAAAAGCAGGCTTAATGCTAGGATAGTCGAAGTGAGGTAGGGCGGAAAAAAAATCAGAGGGGGAGGAGTTTGTGGAGGGAGGGTCGAGTTTAGATATGCTGTTCTGCTTCTTCAGAAGCTGAAATAATACGAACGAATGCGGCGGCGAGAGGTATGCTGGGTTACCTAACACTCTTACTATCATGAGAGCTTTTCAGCTGCGCGCGCACAGAACCCCCGAACCCCCTTCCCTGGTAACCTTCTCGAAAAAAACAAAAAAAAAAGCAAGTGAAGAAATACACGTGAACAATGATTGCGCAGCCATCGCGTACGCTTCCTCCATGTTCGGACTTCACTCCCCATCACCTACACCACCCGAGCTGGAGAGAGACAGCAAAAAATGTGAAAACAAAACGCGCAGAGAGAACAAGGTGGAGAAGGACAGCTCTACGTGGCCGCTACATAGGTCCTACATCGTCCTTGTTGTCGCGTGACTTGACGCGACCGACGTGGATCAGGTAGTGCGTCGCTGCGTTCGCCCTGTGCGCTCTCTCCCGACAAGGGACATAAGCTGTATGCCATTAGCTCAGTGTTACCGAAAAGAAGCAGTGTACGCGTCCTGATAACCACCTCATGTTACGAAATGCAAATATCTGATCTGTTGTACATTTCCGAGATCAGTGACTAGCAGATAATTAATCGCATTTCCTTAATGGTTACCGTAAAAAAGTGGTAACGTGAAAGACCCTGTGCTTCAGAAATTCTGCCGTGGGCATTGTCGGCGTTGTGGACGACAACATGACGGGCTTTCCTCGTGCAGGTGGTAGTTGACAGCTGTCATGACCAGGCACTGATTGATTGTCGGGTTGTGATATGTTACGAGACTGCATCACATAGCGAACTTGGCTGGAGGTGCCAGCTCGATCGGCTCCTTTGAGATCGGAGGAGAATCGAACACCCACAGGGAACCCTTGATGATTATGATGATGATAATGTTAGCTGGATCCTTGTATCAGGTGGACACCATTTTGTTGTCCCAGCCAATAAAAAATAAAAAAAAAGAATCCTGAGTCGCGCACCACCCCTAGGCCATGCAGGCACTTTCGTACGAGCGGATTAAGTGGGGTTTATAGTATCTATGTCGGGTGGTCTCTCATAGAATGTGGTAAGTTACGACTGTACGCCAATCAGTGTTTGTGGGATAATACGGGCAATAATTAATGTATTAGCGATTAACCGCGCAGTAAAGTGAATGTACACAAACGAAGACCCACAGGGGGGCCTTCTGACGGGGGACATTAACGCTGCCGATTTATAGTTTTACAGGCGGAGTTTACTTGCACCCCATGGTTGTTTTTCCCTTTATGAGCACTTTAGGCAACGTACCATGCAGCCGTGCCCTAAAGTTGTTCGTACTGCGCACTTCCAATCACCCGATGTGTAATACAAACAGCCCTAAAAAAAAGTGTGTGTGTGTGTGTGCGTTGGGGGGGGGGGGTTGGGGAGCTGTGTGAAGACATGAAAGTCTTCGAAGCGTGATTCAAGGATGCCTCACTTTTTGCCTTGCAGTGTCATGTCCATAGCGTACAACACAGTGCGAGTGGTACGGCGCTGTGGAAGCCAGAAAGACTGTACTGCTGGGAGGTACTTCAGATGCGCTTTCACAGCCACCAAATACTTCTACGTAGGGTATGTGGTTTTTTTTTACTCCTGTTGGTCCCTCTTCGGAGTCATCCGATGGAACCACGCTGACAGACGTGTGCAAGAAGGCCAGCGACTTGAGTTTTCTTTTTTTTTTGTTTGGTTGTACACTGACCAAACATTTTTCGTTTCTTTTTTATATGTTCGCAGGTTGCTACCACTGTACATGTTACTAATTCTAGTGATCAATGCCAAGTTCACTACACTGGGAAGTGGCCCCTCGTGGGCCATTGAAAGCCAAAAGTACCTCTCACAATGTGATAGGAGTTGGCAGTGGAATGTGCTCTTCGTCAATAACTTCATCGCCCCAAAAGACCAGGTAAGGCAGCAAGTTCTTGGGAGGAAAGCCGAGCAGTAAAAGAACATCAAGGGCATTCGTTCTAACAATCTCAGTAATGCTCATTGTAAATTGCCTGCATAAGTGGACCACTAAGAATGAATGCTAATGTGCTTCTGAGGAGCTGTATTTCGAACCATATCGCCCCATTTATCATACATTCTGCCCTTAGAAAGTTTCACAGTATGGATGAAATTGTTATACTTGTTCTAGGGCTCTAGCCAGATCTGAATGCGAAGGTTCTGTCTCCGCGAAATAAAAAGTGGCGGCAGTCAATGTCAAGCGTCCGCGACCACATGATAATTCGCCTGTACACGGCCCATGGCTAATTTTACCATCATAAAGTGGGATCCACAGTTACTACAAAATGGCTCCAATCACCATGGAACGCCATTCAGCCATATAAACGATCCTGAAATGACCTGATGGGTTGGCATCCTGAGAACACGGGCCGTAGCAACCTCACCTTTTATGGTAAAGCCTCCATCGTTGATGTGGCGCATAAGCCACGATACGGAAAGACCGTACATAGTTCGAGGTACAGAATATCAAACATAGGGCGAAATATGTTCTACGCCCGGTTGCGGCAAATCGGAAGACGCTCTTCAGTGTGCGACGGTCGCCGCAGTAGCGCCGCGCAGCGGCCGACATAATAGACTGGAACACAGCCATTCTCTTTCATGCTTAGTTTGGTTGGATCGAGTACGTACGTGACTCAGGTACGTTACAGTTGAAGAGGTAAAATATAATAATCCTGCTGTATATATTTTACAAGAAGAGCCCTGTACACACAAAACGGCGAAGACAGGAAACTAGAAGTTTACAGAAAATAATAATAAAAGCGAACAGTTAGCATTAACCAGCTATGCAAAAAAAAAAAAACCATTTCGTCGTCCCGTTGGTTTGGAGATTCACCCATGACGGGCCGGACAAAGCATCCTGTGTGCCACTTAAGCCTTGATTTCTCCGGTGATGTTTTGTGTATTACATTATGTTCAAACTGCGCTTCTTTGGTGACTGACAACAATGGTACCGTGCGTTTTAAGTGATTCCCAACTATACTCAATGTACGCTCGGTAGGCAAATATCCTCTTGAAGCAAAAAATCCTCGATATCATCGCCCTCATCCTAAAACTTTCAGTAACGAGTAGACGCCAGGCTTCCGACGGTGTGGTACATGTTCTCCGAGATTGCTTGGAGGCTGTGTGAACGGCACACGTGAACGAAGTGTTCTTGGGCAAATCAATGGAGCAGACATGTTATATTTGCGGTAGAAATTGGAGCCAGAAAATACAGACAACTAAACAATTCGGACATCGGTGTCGAGGTTTTGAGCGAAAAATGGCGGATATGACACTGACAGATGGTAGCTGCCAAGGCCGGCTACGGATCCTTGGATAGTTTCTGCGACATATCAGAAGGTCAATTATTTCCTATAATATAACGAGTCTAATAAATGATTAGGCAATTTCTCGAACTAAACAACGCGTGAAAAAAGCTTTACCCTGTTCCGCAATGTCTCGACAACCATTGCCAGTGTCGCGTTGAAAATACTCACCTGAGAAATTGTCACTCGGGGGAGGTTTCCGGTGTTATGGAAACAGCGCAAAATAAATGAGCAGAAAACCGCGAAACAAATCTTTAGAAAACTAGCAAGGCCCGATGGGCCATCTGCTGTACGTTCATCATGAGACAAATATGAATGCCGAGAAATACGCTTATGCGCCAATGCCATCTCGAAATATCAGCTGTATGCTACCCAAATAGAACGTTTGTGTATGTTGGATTTAAAATTGAGCTTTCGGATTAGTCAAAAACAAACGAGTATAAATTGAATCTGCCTTGGCGCTGAAGTGGATATTTCGGAACGCGGACGTGTTTTTTTTTTGCCGCAAGTATTCCACCTGATCGCGTTGTTACTATCGCCTCTGATTCGTGAGCATGGACGTGTTAGCTCATCTTTATGCCCGTTTGGTCGAATTAGCGAACTAAAGAGTGGCTCTCGTGTATAGAGCTGGAAATTGTACGGCAAATGAGGGGCTCATTAGGATGCATTTAAAGGAGCCAAGAGTCAAAGAATTCAAGGTAAACGCAGGGGATAGTTTTTTTTTAAATGTTTTGTAGTGGATATTGACAGCAATTATTCGTGTAGTGATTTTAATTAGAAAGAATATTAAATAGAAAGCGGAATAGAAAGGGGCGCGTTGTTTTTCCTTCTGCTTTCTATTTAATATTCTTTCTCCCTAAAATCAGCAGAGGAATAATTGCTGTCAATATCAAATACAAAACAAAAAAAAAACTATCCCCAGCGTTTACCTTGAGTTCTTAGACTGTTTTCTCATGTATGGAGTTTGATAGATGACGAAACACAGACGCAGCGCAGCGTGTTAGCATTTAGGAACGCTACTAGCTAAACTATAAACACGATTGTCTGGACCAGCATTGTGCGCGCTTAGCAGATGGGCCATCTGCGCAAATGCGGGCACGGGAGCTTGGATGTCATGCACAATACACGCGCAACCGGTGACTTGCACGAAAAAAAAAATAAAAATAAAGATACGTTGCCAGTTAGAAAAAAAAAAACAACGAAGGTCGAAGCCGATGAGCTTTCACCATGTGACCGCTTCGGAAATGCCTGAAAAACAGCACGCCAGCGTTTAATAAGTCGGCCGTCGTCGCCTACACATATTTCATGCACCAACAAATGCAGTCCTCGGTTGCGCGAAGAAAACAAATTATAAAAAGAGTATGAAAAGAAAATTAGTCGTATTTAAAACGTTGTAGGCAAGCATTTACTATGGCGACGGCGGAGCGACGCCTCCACGGAGGTTGTCGCATATTGCGCAACAACAGCTTCCACCTCTTCTGGCCATCATAGCGTGACATACGCCACGCGTAGAACATTGTGCGGTCCCAAATGCGCTGTGGGAAAAAGTGTTTATGTTCGTGAGAACACATTAGTTGCATAATAAAGCATGGTTGTAGCTTGGAAGAGAAAGAACACAATCGTCGCACACACGTGCGTGGCAGCAGCTGCATGCATTGCAAATGCAACAATTTGAAAAAGACAAAGTGCACCGACTAATGCTTATCGTGCGCATTTCTGAGCATCTAATTGCTATTAACCGTTTTTCTTTCTTTTTCAGTGCATGCCGCACACATGGTTCCTGGCCTTTGTCTTTCAAGCTTTAGTCTTCAGTATTGCAATCGGCTTCCTATTGATACGGTAAGAAGCCCAGGATGGGCGATCTGCGCTAATGAGAGTAAATACTGGTGCCTTGAAAACACTACGGCACAAAGAAGGAAACGCAAGAACGAATGCCACACCTTTCTTGCGTTTTCTTCTTTGCACCGTAGTGTTTTCAAGTCATGAACCAATCCGCCCCACAGGCTGTCATTCTGAATTCTGGTGCGTTCGAGCTACTGTAGCCCTGACAGAAATGTAGGTGACAAGCGCTTGTAGATCGCTGCTCATGGGTAGAAAGAAACTTAGAAACCACTCAAGATTTATTTTCGGCCACAAACGTGAAAAGAAAAAAATGTTTACGTAAACGACGACTGTGTATTTGTGCAGCGCTAAGATTAATTATTAAAGTACAGGTAATTCAGGCATAGCGGGGCGACTCGCTACCGTGATACAATTCTGCGGGGACTCTGCTGCTCCTGCGCAGTGACAAGAGTGTCCCCTTTGGTGCAGTGGGCGCATGCGAAAATGGGACCTCAATGAACCGTTTCAACTTGAGCGCATCACGCCGTGTTAGATATATGTAATGATATAAACCACCGGTAACCGGTAGCACGAGTTACGGGGTTAGATTGGCGTGGGCCACAAAGCGGTTGCTGTCGCACCGGCCTTTAGCCTATGCTGAGTCGCAGAATGAAGCATATGTGCAACGTGTGAATAATTTGGAATTTTTTTGCAGGCTGCCCAAGTTTGCAAAGGCGGGGCTTGGAGGGTGCATTTTTGCTTGCTCGCTGATCACTTTCATCATAAACAATGCCAACAACCTTGGACCTACGGCATTGCTCCGAGAACACACAGCAGGGTAATTACTGTCTTTGGACTTGCTGTAGCAGCAAATGCGCTGTTCTTTAGTGCTCCACTGGATTTTAACTGAGACTCTACTAAACGATATCCAGCGCCATATTGTACGCGTGCGCAAGGTCTCTAGTGCCTCTTAATGTAGTCTGTACAGGCAGTAATTTTTCATACCTTCCTGCGATATGATCAGCTGTGATTAAGTTTATTAATGCAAAAAGCATACGTTTTTGATAGAAACATGCGAACGTAGCATTAGAAAAAACAAAAAAAAAAACGTTCTGTTTACTGCACTCAAAGCTAAGAATGAGATTTTAAAATATATTTGAAAGGCTTGCGGGACTTGCCCCCTGCATCTGACGTCATTGCTTGTTTTCAGCGCTTCGCTGCCGAGTTAGCTTCAAAAGAGCTTCCCACCATTTCAGCAAGGCTCCTTACCACATCATTCCATCTTAACTGTGGTCTTAATTTTGGCATGCATATTAAATGGCCTAACATTTTCCACAGTTTAGAAACACTTTGCTGCCGGAAGAAAACAACTTTATTTAACTCGAGCGCAACGAGACCAGGCATACTGCAGGTCCCTCTGAGTGTGGGTTTGCCTTAAAATTACCCTGACTGAAATGCACTTCTCTAGGCAAAACTTAATTGGTTTTGAAGTTTAGCTAAGATAAGGCAGATAAGCGACTTTCTGCAATATTTAACACATAAAATGGCTATGATGGACAAATGTTCGTGACCTGCCCTATCAACAATCGCTCCAGAGCCTGGCGCCATCTGACTAATCTGTTCTTTTTTTCTCTCTTGGCTCTATTAATGAAGCTCCCGCCAGGCATATCATGATTCAATCGAAACCAACTTCTATACGAGGGGAGGACCATTCTGCTTCGGACTTATAACTGGGTACCTCCTCGCCCTAAAGCCAAGGCTGGGCCTTAAGAAGGTGAGTCAAGGGTGGCAAGGAAGGAGCGCACTGATTAAATTAGTCTCTCTGTACTCAATGTGGATGCATAAACTTCTGCGCAATAGAGAGGTCTATATGAGAGAGGAAGATAATCTGAGAACGTGCACAAGGACGCATTATCAGGCATCTACGACTGCACATGATAGAGCACTTCTGCAGCATCTGGCGCTTCGGTGGGAGCGTTTTAGGATAACTATTCGGAGAGGTAACGAACAGCATTTTTTCCACAAGGTTTATTTCTCAGGTGACCTTCCATACATGTAAAGTGCAGTGGTGTCTCGGTGCCTAGCCTATCATTTGTTTTAAATCCATTCGCATTTTTCAATGGTCCTGTATTGAAACAACAAAAATTTACCGCCATTTTGCACCTGTGCTACCCGTGCCGAACGGGCCTGCCGAGACGCCGTCCTTCTGACAGCGCAACCGTGACATTCGCAAGCACATACGCTAGACCAAGCCATCAAACGGAGGTGGGAAGAGCGAAGGAAGTCTTCCTAGCTCTCGCCGAAAAACTTGCTCAGGTTGCAATACGTTCTTTCAGGATCGATGACTCGTGTGTTGATAAAGCGTACGATTTGGAAAGAGCGGGGAAAAATAGAAATGAAACACAAATATGACAGTACGAAGTCTGCGCCCGTAGTGTCGTCCTACTATTGCACCAACCACCCATTCTTGGTAGATTACCACATTTGTGCAGATCCTGCTAAAACGGCAGTCTTCTACAAAACAGTCCTCTTCTGAATGCGCTCAAGTGCAGCCGAACGGGGGAGTGAGACGCAACGTGCCACCCTAGAGAACGATAATTGAAACTTCCTTGAGAACCATGTCTTCATCCTGAAAGCTGTAGAGGCAATCAAGGCACCCTATTGGTTGCTCGAGCACAGCACCACATTCTCTCCAGCCGGCGAACCCTGAAACGTATGTACATACGGGCGTGCGCAGGAGCAGGCGCTCGGCCTGTTCACGGTGGTATTTTCGCCACACGACGCAATCGGTCTGGCCGAAGCAAAACGGCGGTACGAGGTATTGTGTCCTGGGCCGCGACAAAACTCCACTTAAAACTAACGGCTGAGATCGATGCGCCCAATAAATGTGCCAACTCCACGACGAGTGAGTGGTATAGGAAAGGCGACAAGTGTGGGTCAACTTAGTAGGGAGAATCGACTGTTTCGGGTTTATCTCCTTTCTGCGACGACTGTTGTAGTTTTCACATTTCTTATATTTTAAACGAACAAGAAAGTGACGGAATGCGTGGGACGACTGCTCTGATATTGGATCGCATTCGTTGCTTTCTATTTGCAGGAGTCTTATAAAAACTGAGCTACGATTGTGTGGGGAGAAAAACGCCGTGTTCTGAAAAGCTCAAAAATATATATCGGATCAAGTCGTCGCTATTTACAACTCTCTCGCATTCCCAGCAACACGCGCCGAGGCGGTTTATTAGGTGGATGGCATATTGGTATACTGATTGATTTAGTTGGTAGTGTTTGACGTCCCAATGCGGCTCAGGCTATGAGAGAAACCGTAGTGGAGGGCTCCGGAAATTTCTACCGCCAGAGTCGATGTTCTCCCGTATACGGGCGCCTTGGTTTCCGCCTCCGTCGTAAAGCGATAGTCGCGGCCGGCTCAGCAGTCGAGCACCTTCACCACTGCGCTACCGAGGCGGGGCCGTTCGTCTGTTGGGGTGCGTTGATTTTGAAAAGACAACACAGTCCGGACGGGAAGTGGGCTCTACTTCCTGCGTCGACTGTCTCAGTTGGTACTGCGTTGTGCCTTCACATGCGGTTTAATAACTACTGTTTTATTACCTCAGCGTATATTGTCGAATGCTCGGAGTAATGCAATTTAAGCTTGGATAACGATGTTTCATGGCTTCGAAACAGATGGGGTTGTAATGTCAACAGTGTGCAGCCTTTTTTTTTTTAGGCTCCTTTTTTTTCCTCTTTGTTGCGATGATGTACACCTAAAATCGAGCTGAAAAGTTGCACGTTATTTTTTAGACTTTGCACAGAGCAATATATTCATTTAATAGTTAAGTTGTAGAGTCCAAAGCTGATTTTTGCACAGAAATAAAATAGAAGAATCGCATAGGAAATAGAAAAAAGTAGGAAAATCAAGCACTACGCCTGGTTGCGTACAGCTCTAAGCTTATCTGCATTAAGAATAAGCAAATGGGTTTTGGGCTCCTAGCGCACAGAGCATGCATACCCCATATTTTACCGGGCGTTTCAGCCGACAAGGATGCTTCGCCAAGAAGGAATATTTTTTTTTCGAAGCTTCTCATAATTTCTTGCCGAAATGGGCAAAATGTGCTTTAATGAGGTCGTAATACTATTTGAAATAACTAAGTACTGATACATCGCATGGGACTACCGACCACTACGATGAGCAAGTATGCTGCTTCATTCCACTGCATTGATGACACTTTGCATATTTTAAGCATATAGCTGATCGCCGGACTTGCCTCGCCGTACACGATGTGCTGCTGACTCGAGAAGTGCACTTCATGGTCAGTCGTCTGCTCGACAAAGAGTAGAGGAGAATATAGGAGTTCACCTTTTAAACGGGCGATAATATTTATCCATCTATGTACTAGCACCACTCGGCGCTGCTTTGGTAGCCTATTAGCCCGTAGAATACCCCCCCCCCCCCTATATGGCTTGAATACTATCGGTTGCACAACTAAAGCTTGTATTGAGTGATTGATAAGCGATTGATCGATAGATCTGTCCCTGATGTGCATGCACGGGAAAGCAGGTCGATGCGATGTTGTAACCAAGTGGTAAGAAGCCAAACACTGCTGGTGTTCACGTGTCCTTTCACTGGGCCGCATTCGCTGGTTGGATGCTGTCGCTGGTGACCATAGTGGTCATCACCCACGTTCCGTGGTTCTGGAACAAAGAGGGTCGGCACATACGGCCCGGTGGCGCAGAGTACGCCATCTACGATGCCTTCCACCGGGTCCTCTTCTCGGCGGCTATTGCCTACATCGCACTGGCCTGTGCCTGGGGAAGCGGTGGAGTCATCAAAGTATTCCTCACCTGGGCTGGCTGGCTTCCCATCAGCAGGCTGTGCTTTGCCATCTACATCCTGCACCCGTTCCTTATCTTCTACTTCAACGGAACGACGCGCGGCGTGATCTTCTATACAGTCAAGTTAGCGGTAAGGCTGTCGACACGTTCCACCATGGACATCTTCAGGATGCAGCGATTTGTGCCAGCTGTCGTTTTCACGTAATTTCCTGAAATGCTACGTCATCTTTCTGGCTGATATTTATCGGATGTCCAGTCGATCAATACTTCACCCGCTTGCTGTCGCATATGCGTTATTTTTTTCACCGTCCAACCGCATTACGTTGTTCTGTGTTTCTGGACATTCTCAAAGTTACGTAATTTAAGGACATTCACCAAATCTCTCACTCAAGCTATGGCATGCGTGCAAAAAAATTAGCAAGTTGCAAGAAGGAACATACAGCGCAAGTTCAGTTTTATTGGGGCAGCGCTGACATCCAATTTCGTTTTTATTTTTTTTGCTTCGACGCCGCTTCTGCGCTTGTTTATTTTGTCGTGCGTGGCGCCGGCAACAACTTACGTGCTGGTTAATATATATTGTACTTCTCTGGCATGAAGAACAGGAACGCTGTGTGGAACTCACCCTATATATATACTGCAAATGTACTCCTGTCAGCTGGGCTAACCTCTTGTGACAGCTTGTTAAGTGATAGAAGTGGGCACGTGTGTCAATTATATCGACCCTCTAGTAGCAAGCTAGCGCCTAGTTACTGCGAACTAAAAACAAAAGCACTAATCACACCAATGCACTTTCATTCTGGTGTAACGAGGGAATGTTCCTCGTGAAACTGAACCGCAAATATTTTATGCGAAGCTTGAGTTATAACCGCCAATTTCATTGGTGCCTACTGCACAGCTGAAAAATATTCGTTTCAATTCGCCAATATCAGAAGAACAAGCGCTGTTCCACACTAAATCACAGCCACCATGGTCGTGCACAAGTGACCGAATTCATGGCTCTGGTGACGCGAGGCCCCCCATGTCTACTCAGCCTTTTTTTCATGCCATTTGTCTTGTTGGCCTTTCTCTTCTTTTTTTGTCGCAGATGGAAGAACTCCTTTGGAACATAATGGCGTGCATCATAGTCAGTGTACCAGCGCACCTACTCTTCGAGGCACCATTTGTTCGGCTGGGCGAACAGTGTTCCCAGAAGGAAGACGAGGACTCGGTTTGCGAGTCGATGGACTCCATGGACATGGCTCTTCAGGAGAAGAACGCTACCTCCAAGTACAGTTGACTTCCGAGCTGGTCGTTCGAGAGACGTGTGCAGTGTCGTGTTCTGCCGGTTGCCTCCGCTGCCTTCGGTTGGACTGAAATACTCAAATGTTACCGCTGCCGTGCTTTTCCGTTATCGTTGTGAAATAAAAAAGCGCCGAGGGCAACCGATTGTACCAGCACCGATTGGTGATAAAACAAGCTTCGTTGTGCCTCTCTGTTGTTTAGCTGTGGATATCGCGTATTGAATCAAGGGATAATTATTCTAGTTATAGAATGAACATCATTTATCGTGTATGCATTTGTCACGACTGCACCTGTCGGGGAACGTCAGTGGTCATGGTATTCGGCTGTTGACTAATACGTGTGCGCGTGGTTTTGGGCATGATCTGTTTTGAACCCCGTATTTCCAGTACCATTCCAGTTCTCGGCAAAACCAACTGCAAATTGTGTGAGCGTGAAAATAGTGTGCTGAAGAGCAGGTTTGCTGTGAACGACTGTTGTTGGAATGAAGCGCTTTTTTTTTACCTTTTAAGGTTTGTTGAAGCAGGAATAGCCTTTTCCTTGGTTGAGTTTTGCACGGACTGCACCAACGCCGAATCCTATTCCTAGGAATAAGTACCACAGCAGTGTTGTTGTTTTAGTAGTAGTAGTAGTGTAGTAGTATTAGTAGTAGTAGTAGTAGCAGTAGTAGTAGTAGTAGTAGTAGTATTAGTAGCAGCAACAGTAGTAGTAGTAGTAGTAGTAGTAGTAGTAGTAGCAGCAGCAACAGCAGCAGTAGTAGTAGCAGTAGTAGTAGCAGCATTAGTAGTGGTAGTAGTAGCGGTAGTATCAACAGCAGCAGTGGTAGTGGTGGTAGTAGTAGTAGCAGTAATAGTACAGTAGGAGCAGCAGCAGCAGCAGTGGCAGTAGTAGTAGTAGCAGTAGTAGTAGTAGAAGTAGCAGCAGCAGTAGTAGTAGTAGTAGCAGCAGCAGCAGTGGCAGTGGTAGTTGTGGTAGTAGTTGAGTAGTAGTAGTAGTAGTAGCAGCAGCAGCAGTAGTAGTAGTAGTAGTAGTAGTAGTAGTAGTAGCAGCAGCAGCAGTAGTAGTAGTAGTAGCAGTAGTAGCAGCAGCAGTAGTAGTAGTAGTACAGTAGGAGCAGCAGCAGCAGCAGCAGTGACAGTAGTAGTAGTAGCAGTAGTAGTAGTAGCAGTAGCAGCAGCAGTAGTAGTAGTAGTAGCAGCAGCAGCAGTGGCAGTGGTAGTGGTGGTAGTAGTTGTAGAAGTAGTAGTAGTAGTAGCAGCAGCAGAAGTAGTAGTAGTAGTAGTAGTAGCAGCAGTAGTAGTAGTAGTAGTAGCAGTAGTAGCAGCAGCAGTAGTAGTAGCAGTAGAAGCAGTAGTAGTAGCAGTAGTAGTAATAGTAGCAGTTGTGGTAGTGGTAGTAGTAGTAGTAGTAGTAGCAGCAGCAGCAGTAGTAGTAGCAGTTGGAGCAGTGACAGTGGTAGTAGTAGTAGTAGTAGTAGCAGAAGCAGCAGTAGTAGTAGTAGCAGTAGCAGCAGTAGTATCAGTAGTAGTAGCAGTAGCAGCAGTAGTAGTAGTAGTAGCAGCAGCAGCAGTAGCAGTAGCAGTAGTAGTAGTAGCTGCAGTGGCAGTGGTAGTGGTGGTGGTAGTAGTAGTAGTAGTAGTAGTAGTAGTAGTAGCAGTAGTGGCAGTGGTAGTAGTAGCAGTAGTAAAATTTGCGACGTTTAGATTCGCTTAGGTCGATCAAGGCGCGTGAAAGCACTGTTACGCACGGTTTTGATTGGATGCCACTGAAATACTTTTCACAGAGTTGGTAAATTTTTAAGTTTTTTTTTTTGCTTTGGAAAAGTTCAGACCCATTACCTGTGTCTCGTCTTGATGGAGATCTACACGCACTCTAAATGGAACATAAAAGGAGACACTTATGTATTCGGTATGAATCCCTACCCGAACTAGCTCCAGCTTGACCACCAGACGAATGCGAATTGGGAAGCGAAGTGGTATGACACCACTGTGAACACAACCCAGCGAATGGTTGCGTCACCTTTTTGATAAGCAATCACTTCATGTATTTTTGTCACACGTCTTGTACATGCAACGACTGGGGCAAGTAAGGCTCTCGCCTTACAGTTCATTTTTGTAGCTGCGAAGGCAATGGTTACATCCGTGGTCCTCGGTTTACGCACAATGGCCCTAGACCAGAACCCGAAGGCTGACTCAATCCGGCGTAGCGGCTCGTTCAGCGATTGGTGGCAGCTCGATTCGGAGCCACTCCGCTACACAGTTTGAAACTCCGCTACACAGTTTGAAAACCGCCAGAATATCTATCTACTGCTGTGGTCGTTTAATAAGATACTCGCAGTGTGTCCTCGCCATATGGCTGACAGATGCAAGAAAATGCAACGATTCGGTGCCTAAACATTTATCAAAACAGGGTAAGAAGTAAAGAAACCAGACTGGGCAGCTCTGTTTCAATGCTGCGCCTTCTTGCGCTCATATCATAACCACCCAAGAGTGAGAGATAAAGAAAAAGTGGCATGTTTTATCGCGCAACTGTGGCTGACAGAGGACAGCAGTTTCAGCGAGCGTTCACTCGCCCTGATTTAGCGCATTATTTTTGGAAAGCGACCAGGGCAGCTCTAATGCTTCGCACCTGTTATGTTTTTTTAATATGCCTCTACTACCTAGCATAAAGCCACAGGCAGTTGTAAGCTGCCAGCGATATTATGCGAAAGATCCGAGCCGTACGACAGACATGCCCTCAAGGCATAAGAGTGTCTTATTCATCGTCCAAGGGTTCTCAAAGGCTTTAATTCAGTCTCGAAAGGTTCTAAGCTTATACCACGTCATATGGCGTCGCGCAATTCCTCGGCCATTTTCTGCAGAACAAGATATTATCGAAATAATAAGCCATAATATGTTGCTTAAGCGTCGCGCATATTAAATTGCATATTCGTTTTGAAACCTTTCCCATAATTCTTTTTCGGCTCTGTTGGAATGGTAATGTCCGAAGGTCGTGTCCAGCGGGGAGTTAGAACTTCTTTTCCAAAAAACCCCATAAACAATACAGATCTTCCAAACGGACGGCTTTACTGTGCAGTGTTGCCACCTTCGTCAGCTGGATTTTCTCAGGTGTGAGCAGAAAATTTTTCTTTCTTTCCCATGAAATATTTTTCCGTGAAACTATAATTTCAAATTGAAGACCTACAATCCAATTTATAGGAGACGTAGCACAATAAAATAAAATATAAATTCCGCGCATAATGTTGATCAAGGGTGTACTTCTTCATCGCGCCATCCCGAAGCTATCTGCAGGCTGACACAAGCCATAGAGTTTCTAAATATACGCTATTTAGAAACTGAGAGCTAGCGGCCTGCTCTTGATTTGCGCTAACCCTTCCCCGCTAACCCCTACCACGTATTTCATATGGCGCAGTTGAGGGGACCCAACCACGCGTCGCGAAATACACGGGTGCACTGTGGCGGCCTCAGCCCCAACGGCATCGGCCCGTCTAAAGGTACAAAGTTCTATCTATCGTTTGCGCTCATCGCTCGCCTCATGTTTTTAGCGAAGGCATGGTTTGTGGATTTTTGAAGCGAAGGCCCCACAACGCCAGGTTTTTCCTGCCGTCGGGTATGCACCGTTTTCACCTTGAGGGAGATTTTGAGGTGAAACTTCTGTGTTAAGCCTGGTGGTCGACATTGGAATTAGGGGCATTGTCCTGTAAGCCACCAAGTGGCCCGTGGCCACTGGCAAGATAAAGGTTACGTGACCTGGTTGTCGCCATGTCACTTTGGGGCATAGCCACGTAGGCCACCAAGTGATCCGTGACTACTGCCAAGGTAACGTGAGGTGACGTGAGTGTGACGCGTAAGTGTAGGGTGCTAAAGGGTAGATACTCGCACGGTCATGTTATTTAGCTCAAACTTCAGCGTTAAGCCTGGTGGTCGCCATGTGACTTTGGGGCAGTAACGCAGGCAAAAAGTGGCTCGTGGCCACTAGCACGGTCAAGGTCATGCGAGGGAACGTCAGTGATGTGAAAGTAGAGGGCGCTAGAAGGATGATACTGTCAAGGTCACGTGAGGTGACGTCAGTGTGCAAGTCGAGGGAGCTAGACGGGCGATACGTGTAAAAATTGGAAGCCCCGGGCTCCTGCCTAGGTTATAACACTGCGCGAGATGGACGAGGGCAAACACCCTGCTAAAGAAACGCGTCGGAAAGCGAAGAAGGCATGTCGGAATGAGGCCATGAAAAGATGGCGTGCCGAAGAGACCGAGGAAAAACGGGCTTTAAGTTTGGAGAAACGCACAATGTCTTTCATGCAAGCTTGGCAAACAGCCTACCATGTACATGATGCTTTCCCTTCCCTCCGGTGTTAACGAAAGTTAAACCACAAGGTATTTTATTTTCTCCTTCATGGCATCGCAGATGCCCAAATGGTGGCTGCTGTTTGAGTTTGAAAGTATACATTTCCTCGCATATAAGCCGCATGCATCTTTCAACTGGACACTTTGTTCACAACTGGACACTTTGTTCAGGTCCACTAAACATCCCCTGAAAACTAACTGAGATCCGCAAAACAATGAGATAACGAACAAAAGAGTCGTAATCCGATAGCCAATAAATACGTATTCTGTTAAATAGCCACAAAAGTCTTTAAATTTAGCAAGAAACTTGCTAAAATTGCAACACCTTTTAAAATCGCAGCTGGTGGGTTCAACAATCCCAGACATGGTGATAGAATACATCATGTCTAAACTGTTGCACGCGCATTTTCCTATGTTCCTGTCGGTTAGTGGTTTTTGAGCATAAAAGCCACAAAGAAGGTCTCCTACTTCCCCTGCGTTTTCTCTACATGCTGTCTGCATGCTAGCTCTGGTGTCCCAGCCTCTCCCTTCGCCGGCACTCGGCGGGTGACAACTCGTGCGAGCGGGCATGAGCACATATTACGAATGAGAGAGGCATAGCATGATGCTCAAACATTGCGAAAAAGCGGATGTTGCTAGCATTACAGAGCGGCACGATGTGTCTAGATTGCGTAAAAAAAATACCCAGTGCATATTTTCGGCGTGCTGTGGGCGAGTGTCTGATGGCTGTTTTTATAGAGTCGGTATATAGCATTGCGTATTTCTCGACCAAATTTCATGTGGTTGTTTTTGTGAAGAATGTACGACTTTAAGCGGCAGTACTAAGAAATATCAAAATACGGATAACATACACGACACGCTATTAAAGAAAACTGCGCCGGCTGGGGTTCCGCGCCGTCAGCGCGCCGTGGGTACGGACTTAAAATGTACGTCGTGGGATACGCACAAGACACACTGCTGCCCGTCAACCTTTTCTTCTGGTACGGGAGCAATCTAGCGTCCCGTTATGGTAGCGCCCTTCACACCTTTCCAAATTCATTTCATGTTATATGTGGATGCACTGGCGCCCTCAAGGGTGCCTCTGCGACAGCACGTTTTGCCTATGTTATTTTTTCTTTGTTTAGGGCTCTTTATCTACTATGTCTGCGGCTTCCTTTGTGGATCCTGTTTCGCGTACGTGAACTATTCTACGCGCTTATTCTGTACTATTTTCACTTGTACCTATGTTATTCCGCACATGCTCATTAGAATATAGTGCCGTAAACAGCATATTATATGACAGACTACCTGAAACCCGAAGGCTGGATTATGATATCAGGAAGTACCCGAGATGGCTGCTATATTAGACAACACTACGACCAGTCCGATCAGTGCCAGTCAGCAACTACCACCTGTCAGCTCCATGCGCCTCATTCTTCGCGCGCGACGCCTTATGTTTTGCATAACGGGGCCCTTAAAGCTGTCTCGTTAGAGTTATCCATATTCTGCCTTTCTCTATACGAAAGGTGTAGTTTACCCCCATAACACTAATCAAGATTACAAGCAGAAATTAAACGTGGAGAGAGGATGTCTTGAACCGCTATAGCCTATAAAGCAGTGCTTGATAGATTGGCCCATGCATTCCGAGGTCGATATTGTTATGCTAAGCAAGAAGAATGGGAGACAAAAAAAAAAAAAAGATGCACCGTGTGGAGCTCCGGCTGCCGGCACATTTGAAAATGCCCGAACTTACAATGATACGTCACAGGATTACTTTTGTAAAGGAAATAAAGTACGCATCGAAATGCTATGCTGAAAAGCCCAGAAATTTAAAGGAGTATAGACACCATTTTTTGAAGCGTTGAAAGGAATACGATTGCTTTCCTGGTTATACAGAGACGCTCTCCAAGCAATCCCAACCTCGCACGTTTCCGCGACGATATTTTAATTTGATTTTAAAAACAAGCCATGCAAGTACTTCGTTTTTCAAAACCCATTGGCATCGACATCTTTGTGACGAAAACGTGTACATAGGTAAACAACATGACGTAATCAAACAACTGTGACGGGGAGTCGGCAAAGCAAAGAGCTGTGACGACACATGGCCGGACTCGAACAGCGCCGCCGGCGCTTCCGGCCGTGCCCTGAGAAAGACTACGCTTCTGCTCGCTTCACTCGATGGCTTCTTCGTTGGTGCATGTTACAATTACCTCACCGGTGTACGTATGGAGACTGCCTACTAAACTCAGGCCACAACGGCATGCCTGCACAAATGCAGGGCTTACGGCAACGGTGCCTCTCGATGGCGCACCGGGAACATACTGCGCCGCTCCCCGCATAACCTAGACATCGCTATCCCTAGCTGGTTTCACATCGAAGCGCCAGCGAAAGGCGCTTCGGAACGGGCTAACGCTGTAATAAACGTCGGAGTTTTGCGCCGCTTTACTGCCAAGCCCATCTCGTAAAATATTTTCTTGCTTTGCGCGACGCCTTCAGCAGCGGAGCTAGCAGACATCAGGTGCGTCGCACCGGGCAGCAGCTGTAGGGAAAAAAAAAAGTCCGTTTGTATCACTGTAATTATTTCTACCAGGACCTCCGTATTGGCCGAATAATCCTCGCAATTTATTCGTGACTCATAGTCCTTTATACAAATAGTTATGTAAACGAATGAACAGCGATCCGCAATAGCTAGATTACCGATAGCGGATGCTATGAGGCAGCTATGACTTGGGAGCCGATCGTGGCGGCCACAGCATTACGCCCCCAGATTGCCTTGACTGCGCCAGATGGCGCCACATGCTTGGACGGCGCCACGCAGGCCTGCCGCGTCGGGACCAATCAGCGCGTGAACAGGCGTGAGCACGGGAGCCATCGGGAGAGCTTACGGGTTACGATGGCTGATCGCGTCATTACTAAAATATTTTTTTTTAAAACAGCTTGGCTCACAGTGTTGGCCAACTGGACTGATAAAGCAGCATCTTCACAGTTCCTTTGTTCAACATTCCTACCAGTTGACATTTCCTGCGCGTCAACCCACCAAGCTTTCGTGGCAGCTGCTGATTCCTGCTTCGTCGCTTGAGTCGCAGGCGAGCGGGTCGGGATTAAAGTGCCCGGCAATGTTAGTAACATCCACGCTATTGGGCGACACAACGTCGTAGTACTAATTTTGCTACGCTGAAGCGTTGCTCGACGACGATATTTTCTTGCACGTGTGACAGCAAGCAGACGAAAAACGCGACCCGAATGCGTCATCAGATTTTGTGTTTACGCGATCACCAACCTTGCCAGTAGGTGGTGCTCGTGTGGCGTTCCCGTTTTGTTGACAGTTGACAGCCGTGTGGTGCGGACGCGTGTTCCATCGCTCCTCCGATTGCACGTGGCTACCGGTAACGGACGGACTGGCGACAGCGGGAGCTTCCGAAGCGTCAAATAGATGAGTTCTTTCTTTTATTAAGTTTATTTCGTTTTCAGCTAGTTATCTTAGGTGCAGCCTAAAGAATAGATTTTAGCTCTTGGTCCTAGCGGCCTGGTGTTTCGTGCCGGCAGCTTGGTTTTCTTGGCGTTCATTATTTAGCGAAAATAATTTTTTTCTAGGCTATTGGCATTCGCAGAATTGGTTTTTAACGCGTGTTTGCTAGTCGTTTCTTGTGTCTTCTTTTGGCAATTTGTATATTCTGAGAATTCGTAATAGATATAGTCCAGTCGATGAGCGCTTAAGATGTGCAATAAAAAGAAGGTAAAGTGTACTCAGTGTGAGGCGCAGGTTAATCTAAAGGAAACACGTTTTGACTCTAGGTGAAGCGGAAGGCAGGGACTTTTTTTGTCGGTGTTGCGTACTGAGTGCGCGTCTGGATAGATTTGATCAATAAAGGGGCAGTTTAGTGTCTCGTGTGGATGATTTAGAAAATGAAGTACGTTTGTTAAGAGCGGAAAATCAGAAACTGCTTGGACAGCTTACTCAAATTGAAAAAAAAGGGGCCGACTTTGTCCTTGGAACCAACGAGGACAAACATTCCAGTGCGGGCCACGTGGCTGGGGCCAGCACTGGCATGGAAGGCATAAGCAAAGTAGGTCAGGCGGACCCGAACCGTCAGAGTTATTTAGAAGCAGCTAAGACGCCGGGAAAAAAGGAAGAAGTAAGGCAGAATGAAAATCCCAGAGATAAGGACACAGATAACCGAAAGCAGGAGCCAACAGTTGGGAGAGGGAGAGAGAAGGCCCAGGTGCTTATCGCCGGAGATTCTAACATGGACAGGTGCAAGCGAGATATCTTAGAGCGTGTAAGGGGTGATAACAGAGTGTTGGTTGGAGCCTTCCCAGGGAGAACAATGAGGGCAGTGCTAAAAGAGAGTAAAAATAGGCTGTTGAAGAATTCCGCAGAGCGCAGT
The DNA here is from genome assembly GCF_055883805.1 of Amblyomma maculatum. Taxonomy (NCBI): domain Eukaryota; kingdom Metazoa; phylum Arthropoda; class Arachnida; order Ixodida; family Ixodidae; genus Amblyomma; species Amblyomma maculatum. The sequence continues at coordinate 85,345,876 of NC_139350.1, forward strand.
ATGGTAATAGTAGCCGCGGGGCTAAATGATGTCCTAAATGGTGACGCTGCAGCAGTGGTGGAAAGTTTAGCTAAGGGAGTTGACGAGATCAGGGAGATAGCACAGCAGACGCAGATAGTTGTATGCACAGTACCAGAGGTGCTAGGATTGAACGGAAAGATGGAAAAGGACGTGGTGACAGTTAATCAGGACATAAGAAAGTTAAGCCTGGAGAAGCGTTTCGAAGTGGTTGAGGTAAACAGGGAGGTACATAAAGCAGGTTTTGGTAGGGCTTTTCAGCGAGATGGCATTCATTTTAACAGAAGGGTGGGAGCAGAGATCGGCTGGCGCCTGACAGGCAGGGCTGTAGCTTTTTTAGGGGGTCCGCGAGGACTCCGTGCACAGAGGTAGTTAGAAGTGAAGCAGAAGAAAGTGTAATAATGGAGGCTGAGCCCCCCAAAATGGCAAAGAGTAGGTCGAGAAAGAAAAGTACAAAAACGAAATTTAACCCTAAGATCAGCTACATAAACATGCAAGGAGGTAGAAAAAGAGCGAAATGGCTAGAGATAGAACAGCAGTTGAAGGATGACAAAATAGGTGTGTACGCTCTTTGCGAGACTCATCTCCGCCGTTTATAGAAGGCTACGTCTGGGAAGGGTGCAACAGAACGAGAACGGAAAACAGGGGTGGCGGGGTAGGTATGTTGATACACCAGGAAACAAATTGGCAAAGAATTAAATCATCTTGTAAAGAACATATCTGGGTTTCAGGAACAATTGCCGGCATAAGGACATGGCTAGGGGTAGTTTATTTAGGAACAGGACATCAATAGGCAAGAAAACAGGGATCTTGTTGAATGTCTGAGTGACGATATAAGCCAGTTTGGAAACGGGGCCAATATTATTCTACTGGGGGACATGAACGGCCACATCGACGATCTGGATGGATACACGGATTGTAACGGCAAGCTAATGCTAGATTTCTGTGAGCGACACGATCTAGTTATAGTAAATAGAGAAACAAAATGTGAAGGCCAAATCACATGGGAATTCCGCAACAGGCAGACGACTATTGTCTAATGTCACAGGAAATTTATAGCAAGGTCACAAAAATGGAAATAGACGAAGAAGTGGAGTGTAGTCTGGGAAGTGATCATAAACGTATTAGTCTGCAGATGGGGCTCTTGATGAAAAGAGAAATGGAACTTAGACAAAACGTAATCACAAAATTAAACGACGATCAAATAGCGCAGATAGCAGCAGACATAGAGGAAGCAATAGAAAAAAGCCCCATGGAAGACTGGAATTATGAACAGGTAGAACTACTCATAAGGAGGAAAATTCAGGAGGTTAAAGTAGCAAACCGCTGGAATGGAAAGAGGAAGCCACGGAGCTGGTGGAATATGGAAATCAGGGAAGCTATTGAACAACGACGGGCTGCTTCAAGGGAACACCGAATGGCAAAGAAGGCACAGGTATCTCAGGAGGAAATCGATCAAAAATGGGAATCATATCGACAAAAGAAACTTCAAGTGCAGGCCCTCGTCCAAAGTAAAATAAGACAGTCCATCGATCGCTCTATGGCTGATATACACGATGCCTCTAGAGGCGGAGCAAGAAAATTCTGGAACCATATAAGCTGGCTAGGGAAGAAGAATAAAAAAAAGCAGGATCGGATTCAAGATAACGAGGGAATTTGTTTAAAGGGAGATAACGCAGTGAACTACATTACATCAGTTATAGCCGAGTCATTTAAGAGCGACGATAGGGTAATCTCCGCAAACAGGAAGCAACACAAGGTAGCAGAATACAAAGCAGCTTAGAACTGACCAATCTAAACTGGAAAAAGGCAGAAAAAAATGTTCCTAAAAACACATCTACAGGAATAGATGGAATTCCGATCAAGCTGATTAATGAACTCGGTTCAAAAAGTAAGGAAACGTTGTTAAAAGCTCTGGAAACAGTCATAACGAATAAGCAAATTCCGGACAGCTGGCGGCAGAGTAAAATGAATTTGATTTATAAAGGGAAAGGAGACAGGATGAACATAAAATCCTACAGGCCGATTACCATAAGATCTGTTATGTACAGGTTAGCCATGCAGGCGGTGAAATTAAAGGTGCAAGCATGGGTTGAAAGTAACAAGATACTCGGAGAACTTCAGAACGGCTTTAGAAATGGTAGGCGCTTAGATGATAGCCTGTTCGTGCTTACCCAATGCATCGAAATATCTAGAGTGGAAAATAGACCTTTGTATTTGGCCTTCCTGGACATAAACGGGGCGTACGACAACGTAAGCAGGGAACTCCTGTGGAACATATTAAAAGAAGAAGGTATCGGTTATGAGATAATAGAGTTCCTACAGGAAATATACCGGGATAACAAAGTAGAAATTACGTGGGAAGGGATAAGAAGTACGGAGGATGTCAAAGTATGCAAAGGATTAAGACAAGGCTGTCCTCTATCACCGGTGCTGTTCATGCTTTATATGATAAACCTGGAACGGAGGATACAAGATAGTAACCTAGGTTTTAACCTGTCATATAGATTAGGTAGAAAGGCGGTAGAGCAGCGCCTCCCCGGTTTGATGTATGCAGACGATATTGTGCTGCTAGCTGAGAGTCTGGAAGAATTGCAAACTCTAGTTAAGTATTGCGGAGACGAAGGGGACGCTCTAGGCTTCAGTTTCAGCGCCGTTAAGTCGGATCTGATGATTTTCAACGGCTCAACTGATCAGGGTCTTAAAATACAAGGCCTTGAAATACCTAGAGTAGCAGAATATAAATATCTGGGGGTATGGGTAAACGAAGGATTGGCATACATTGGAAAGCATGAGCAATCACTTAAGGCCAAAGGGCGAAGGAATGCCGGGATAATGAAGCATAAGGCATTGTGGGGATACAATAGGTATGAGGTTTTGAGGGGTATTTGGAAAGGAATTATGGTGCCCGGACTTACTTTCGGAAATGCGGTTTTGTGCCTAAAATCAGAGGTACAGTCGACATTAGAAACAAATCAGAGATCCGTTGGACGATTAGCACTAGGGGCCCACGGCAAAACTACAAATGAGGCGGTACAGGGAGATATGGGCTGGGCATCTTTCGAACTACGGGAAGCTCAGAGTAAAATATTATATGAGGAACGCCTGAGGAAATTGGACAGTAACAGATGGGCAGCTAAAGTATTTTAATACTTGTACCTAAAAAGCGTTGACTCACAATGGAGGAAAAGAACTAGGAAACTAACTAGTAAGTATACTAGTAACAAGGACGGAGAAATAAAGAGCATTAAGCAACAGGTGAAAAACACAGAAGGTAAAAATTGGATAAATTTGATGGAAAAGAAACAGAGTGTGGAATTATACCGAAAGTGGAAAATGCAGATCAGGAAGGAAGATTTCTTTGATAACTCAAGAGGCAGTGCCCTACTTTTTGAAGCTAGATCAGGGTGCCTTAGAACACGCAGCTACAAAAAGAAATTTAACAATGGAGATGACGCATGTACTGTATGTGGAAACTCCAGTGAAACAATTGCCCATGTTATACTCGAATGTAGTGGTATCCATCCGGAAGTTGGTGCAGGCGCAATCACTGTTCCTGAAGCTCTGGTGTTTAGAGATAACAGTGGCCAGGTGAATAAACCGGCGGTGGAAACTAGCAAAAAACGACTGGAAGATTGGTGGCTTAAAAGCAGAGAAGTGACATAATGTTAGTAATGTAGGAACAAAATTTAATAAATAGAATGATGGTTTAGTTAACCATTCTAAACCAATAATTAAGATATAGGGAGAAAAATGAGCATGATAGCTACTGCTATAACCCCGTTTCAAAGGGGACGCTCCTATATTCCATCCATCCATCCGTATCTTTGACGTCATCGTGCGCTCGTGTCCGGAGAGATTGAAACCGAAACTGGCCCTGATAAATGCATTGATAATAAATTAATTGGTCTGTGCTGGGGCTTTTTGGGTCGCAGTCCCTCTGTTTTGGACCACTGGGGATCGATTAAAGCAAAATACCGGAACAGAAAATGCACGTGTCTATACTCCTTTAAAGAAGTAATGAAATTACATTACGATTACTTCAGCCCAGTAATTAAATTTTCCTAAATTACGTTCTAGTTTTCATCTATGGAATATCCAAATAAAGCTACTAAACAAGACAACTCTCCACACGCAACGCACACATTCTTTCACCTTCCCGCCAAATTCCGTCCCTAAGAACTATTTCCTCCCTCTTTGCTACAGCACGTGTCCTATTACAAAAATAAGACAAGTGCAACAAAACAACAAAAACGCTAGGTCGAACGCTCGTGAAATGAGCGGTAGCCCAATGTCTTGCTGGTCCAGAGCTGTTTTTCTCGCCCTTTTGAAGACCCCGAGGTTATTTATTCATTCTGTGGTCACATTAATCGACTTCGCCACCTTGCGCTCAGGAAGTCTCACGCCATGGACCCTTCAGCTTGTCTCCTCCTCCTCAATTTATCGCCCCGTCACTGACAAATGCAACCAGGCACCACTGCGCACTAACCGACGCAACAGGAAGTGCCACTGTGTGCTGCCAACTACGTTTGAACTCCAACTACCTAGCACCGCCTGTCCCTTCAGCAGCCCCTTGGCGTCTTATATCCTGCTGCTTGGGGTACGATTGCAGCTACCGATAGAATAGCCGCACAAAGTGCTACACAGGAAGTCTCTGACTTAGAGTTCTGATCAATTCTGTTACATTTTGCCAATATTTTCTTGCCAAATCTTCTTTGCCAATCCGTGCTCTATGGCTCACCGCATTTATGATAACCTTGCTTATGTTGAGTTCGGAGACCTCGGCTAGGATAATATAATGATGTCAACACCAATAACATTATACCGGCGATAACGTCACAATTGCTTTTGAGGTGACTACAACTTGAACGTCACCATGATGCCAAGGCGTTCCGCTTTAAGAAAAAGGCCAATGAGATTGTAAACGGGACGCCCAAATGACTTGCCGTGTCTGTGACGTAAACATCCCAACCCAACCTTTAAAAGCCGAGCACGCGCAGAAGTAATCCTCGCGCGGCGGAAGCCCATTACGTCGCCTCTTTTACAACAAGGCGGGAGGGAGTTTTATAGCCCTAATTTCCCGAGAATGAAAGCACACATTTTTGCCTACATTTTTCTGTGCGAAATCAACACCACGGTAGAATGAAATTGCGTTTTGATTCCTGATCTTTATTTTCAAAGATGAGTGCGCCAATGAAACAAAATACAGGCAGACAGTCGGGAAGATAAACCGAAAAACAGACTCAGGAACAGCACTTCTACATTTCTGTGGCAAGGAGATTGAAGAACACACTACCACTCTTGAAAGCCGAGGGTATCTTCGGCGACGCACCCGGCCTTTACAAAGTTGACCCAAGCATATTCTTAGGACAGCGGGAGCTTTAGTTCCTGTACCCCATCGCACAATTGAAACGTCGAAAAACGCGATTGTAAGAGGCCGCTGTAGTCGTGGACAAGTTTTTCTGACTGTGGAGCCAAGGCTGCAGGGGGCGAAGCTTTCATCACCGTGTTACTGTTCTAGTAACGTTGTTTACTACTCCATGTAGTTCTAGCATATGTGGCCGCAGTAACGGTTTCGGTCTCAGTTTTGCCCTTGCTTGAAATAATGTCTTCCGAGTATCCAACGACCCAAAATATCTTCCTCTAAACTACGTAAGGTATAAGCAAACGTATATTCGCAGGTAATGAACATCACGCGCTACGTAACTTGCCGAAACAAGCGCATTACGCAAGCGCAAAGAAACCGACGGGTAGACACTGCTGCAGCAGCCTACATACGCTTGTTTACGTTTCCGGCAGGTAGCGCGGCTATCCTGTTTGCACGATGTCGTTTAATAATTTTAAAATGCACTGCACTAACGCTGTACTGGCCAATAATGTAGTACAATCTTGATGTTATAACAACAAAGAAATTTCTATATTAGTACATTATTCCACAGGACGATTCGCATAATTTATCAATGGATTATGTTCTGATGCCCAGTGAGCTGATGCGGTTTGGCTCTGTAGCCACAGAAGCCTGTCCGCAAGCATAGTGGAGTATCCGTGTGCTTCTGGAAATCCCCATCCACTGTAGCGGTGCAGCTGTGTTTGCAACTCTAGAGTTGAAAAATGGCCAGCATATTTTGAACAAGCTATGTCTGCGTAGCGTTAGCGGCATATTAGAGGGGCTAAAAGACAACCTATGGATCGAAATGGAATGGCAATGATGAAACCTTTGAATGATGCTTTGGAAGGTGATGATGAAACATTTCGTTGGAACTGCGATCCAGGAACTAGGCACATAATTTCTAGATAACACTTGAGCTCCTTTTGCACGCCTAGCATAGCTTTGTTGCCCGTTAAGGTCTTGCAGTGGATTCGGTGTGTATAGAAGTATATTAAGTGCAGTTTCTTTGGTGATGCTACGGAAATTTCGCATCCTGCGCAGACTGCAGCTGATGTACTATTTCCGGCCGCACCAGTTACCCATACCAGACTAGAGGCAGCATGACAGTTGGGGTTCTTCGCTTGTGGTGGACGTTCGCTGAAAATTGGGCCGTTCTCTGGAGTGGATTCACTAACACTTTACGCACGAAACAGGAGAAAAAAAAACGCGTTAGGCTTATGAGTGTTCTGCACAGATTTGCAATTTATTAACAAGTTAGCAGAATCACTTTTGGGCCAAAGCAGATCGTAAACCTCTGCAGTTACCGTTTAGAAATATTGCGCGAATGGGGTCACTTAAACTCAGACAGAAACGCAAAAATGGCGTGGTTTAGGAAAGCAAATTATGAAGTGGCTCATTTTATTTATCCAGCCGGGGTAGCGCAGTGGTTAGGGCTACTGTGCCGATGGATGCGGGATCGAATCCCGCTCTCGGCGGCCGCTTTTCGGCGGAGGCGAAAAGCAAGGTGCCCGTGTGGTGTGCGATGTCAGTGCACGTTAAAAAATCCCAGATGGTCGAAATTTTTCGTAGTCATCCAGTACGGCGTTTCTCGTAGCCTTTATCGCTTTGGGACGTTAAACCCCACAAACCGAAACAAACCACTTTTCATTTGCCAAGACCAGCCATATCCCTATCCACATCAGAGGAACGATGAGAAGGAAAACCCCAGCCATCTTCATAACTTGCAGTTTGCGCACTCTAATCTGTTGTTCCCGACAGTGCACGCGCACATCGGGCTTTATCATTAATATCTGTTACCCTAAAGTCAGTGTGTGCCCTTCAATCGTTGTCACGTCTTACCTGGTCACGAACACGTGTATAAAAACGGAAGAGTCAGTACGCTCTGTACTTTGGGCAACTTATGTGACAGACGCCACTGACTTCACAGGAGACAACAAATTCTTTTGCATTTGTGCTGTGGAATTCTTCAGCGTGATAGAAGCGTATATAGTCAATTGACCTTGTTGGTGAAAGTTCATATCTGAAACAGAACGGAGGACGGGACGCTAAATAAAATTCATCTTAGCAGCCGGGCTTGTCGCGAGCATTGTGTTCTGTAGTGCCGTGTTATACACATCTGTTGTACTTGTCTTTCCTTGGCCTTTTAAGCCCATACACGATCCTCTGCTGCGTCAGTCAGATAAAATCCGCCACTTTATAGTCACCGCTTGTGGAGCTTGCTTCCGCCTCTGTCCTTCGCAGTTTTGCATATGCGATAAGTCAGATCACCTTTCACGGGAACCAGTCCGGCATCGATATCTGATGCCGAAAGGCTCCTGTTGATTTGATTCTAAACGTGTGAGTAGTTCCGGCTGTTGTATCTTACTGCAATACTGCGAGGTCTCGAGACCGCGAAGGTTTCTGGAACTGAATCTTCTGAGCTGAAGTTACAAGGGGATCGACCGCAGCTTCTATGAGGCTGACTTTCCTGCTCGCTTCTTCGTTTCTTGGAATGAAGCTCGCGTTCACAGTATTAACTGTAGAAAAATGCAAACCATTCGGATATTTTTCCCTCAAGGGGAGCCGAATCAGCCGACGCTACGCGCATCCGTGTGTAGCCTCGCATTGTATGGTTTTTGCTTAGCTGTCGGCACGTGCTGATGCATTCTGATGTGGGCATCGATCTGCTGTCCACGTGTCTCCAACATTCTCAGTGAGAGTGACGAAGAATAGCTCATCGCAACCAAGTACCTGATCACATTTAGTTGCGAATAGCTTCTATCGCGGCCGTTGTGTTCCATCGCTACAGCCTTCTGACTTTTCACTGTGACACGAAAGAGTTGCTGTTTGCTCCTCCTGTCCCTTTTACTTCCCGGAACTGGGGTCATTTACAATACATGGTTTCCGGGTACCGGTAAAAACATGGCCCCGGAATATACGTCTCCGGTATATATCGCTTCGGCAAGAATGTACCAGGACAAAAATTAAAGAGCACTGCAGAATCTGCACTGAAGTAATGCGAAAGTACGGATGCTACTGTTGGCTGCTTCTTGTTGCTTCATGTTTCTTATATCACTTCTTGTTTACCCATTTTAGCCTTTGGTACTTTCAGACAGCGCGCCAATCCCTTCCTATGCCCTTTTTGGGATTTATTTCCGCTTGCGGGACATCGCAATTTTGACCACACCCTAATTCATTATTAATTTAAACAGCGCGAACACGAAGACAAAGGACAAGATAAAAGAAAGCCACTGTACCAACTCGCCCAATAAAGTACCTTGGCTCACCCTAATTGCCTGCCTTAATTAACTATATCTTTGGTACTTTCAAATTGCGCGTCCGTAGCTTCCTATGCCCTTTTTTGGCTCGACTTCAGGTTGCGTGACGTCACATCATTGACGTTACCTTAACTGACTGATTTATTTACTATTTTAGTATTTGATACATTCAAATGCGCCGCCAAGCCATTGGCTAATGCGACCATTTTTGCCTTGATTTCTACATTTTTACTTATAAATTATTATCTAACTAACCTATCGGCCTAATATTTTTTCGGACACAATATTACGTTACCTCTATCGATTGACACCAATCATTAACCTCTACAACTTCTCAGTTACTCACAATTGCTTCGGACACAATTTTTCGGACGCGGTCTGCGGACAGAAATTTGTGAAAATAGCGAAGCAATGCTTTTGCATTAAAAAGTCACAATTTGTGAAGTTAGAACAAATGTCCCCAGAAGGGTGCAGTCTAACATTACGCTTTCGCTTCACCTGGAAGCGAAAGTTCAGCTTATGTTACTGTCAATAACTGTAACCGATTTTTATTGCGAAAGCAATACTGCTTCCACTTTCTGCCATTGATGGTCGTGGCTCCTCTCACACAGTTGCGCGCCTCGTGACCGCGTGACGTCAATACAGACCGAGAGACGCGGACCCAGCTAGCGCCATCGATGGCGGATGTCAGGCTTCACAGGCCGGCTGCGCCGCTGCCGAGAGGAAGGGATAAAACGCGGGGCTGCAGCGGCGCTCCTCTCAGTGCGCTATGTCGGATGATGTGTACAAGGCGAGGCTGGAACGATCTGCTGCGGCCAAGCGACGGAGCCGTGCCGAAGAAACAGACGAAGTGCGGGAAGAACGGCGAGTTAAACACCGTGCGTATGTATCAGTCTGGCGAGCACGCCGGTCAAGATCGCTGTATACGGAAAGGCCAAGTGAAACTTCGGAGACAAGTTATGGACGAATATAGGCATTCCGACCATAGAGAAAGAGATTGGTAAAGAGCGGACACTGGGCGAAAACTGGCCCCAGGAAATGACGCGTGACTTGTGCTGCCGCCGATTGATGGATGGCGGCACCAGCGCGGGCATGCGCGGACGCGCGCGCGACGGCACTCGCTGCAGAGGTAGCCCGCCGGAGCAGACGACAGAACGTTGTCGAAGGGAGCGAGCAGTCGTCTGCTCGTGCCTCACCGCGCCTGTGCGGCACAGACCGCATATTTTTATCTCTTGTGGGCTGCTACGCGGAACGACTACGGTTTGGAACGACGTCAAGGTGAGCAACGTTTTTTGCTGAACTACGCTGCATTTGAAGCATTTTACCATGACCACGCCGGCCGGTGTCAATTAAGTTTCGCAGCTCGTGAACATTCGCGCCGGCTGTTCAGGCGCAGTTCGTGACGCTCCGGCAGTTTCCAACCGCGGCGAGGTTTAATATGTTGTGTTCCAGCGAAACTGAGCTTCATTTCGAACAGTTGATCTCAGCACGCTGGACAAAGTCGCATGTGAAGGCACCAAGGCATGCCGTTGCGCCAACATGGCGTATTAGCCGGCCGGTGCGGCCAGGCCTGACGCGGTTTGCCGAGCGGCTAGTTTTCCTAAGTGTCGCGTTTAACAGGGCGATGGTAAGGTGAGAAATGTTGAATTCTTGACTTTCTTGTCAAACTGCGCAGTATTTCATGCAGTTAACCTCAGTACGGCGGCGACTGCGCTTCACAAAGTCGCGCGTGAAGGGCAAGCTAAAGGCATGACAAGGCGTGCTGGTCGCGGTGGCGTGAGGTGGTTTTGCGTGGTGTCGCGTTTAACAGGGCAACCGCAAGTTGAGAAATGTTTCATTCTTGTCAAACTGTGAGGCATTTCGGGTAGTTTAGCTCAGCACGACGGTCTGCGCTTCACAAAGTCGCGTATGAAGGGCAAGCTAACAGGCGTGCTTGCCGGCTGCGGTGAGGCCAGGCCGCGGTTTTGCGAACAGCTAGTTTTGCGTGGTGTCGCGTTACATTTAACGGGACAACCTTAAAGTGAGAAATGTTTTATTATGCTGCAAGCTTCCCCTGTTCAGTGCTTTTGAGGAATATTTTAGTTTAGTGGCTGTTATTTCACTCAATGTAGAAATGCATTTTCAGATAGGTTCGGTTAGCCTGCATTTCCTGACCTCTACGTTGCAAGAGTAGCTTTTGTATCAATTTTATGAATGACAGCTTTTCTGTTCTGGACCATAACTGCTGCTCACCAAGTCTTCAGTACGCACCCACATGCACAGATGTGTGCGCGGTGCAGTGGCCTTGCATTTCACTGCAACCTTCTGCATCATGTTCATTCCTTTTCCAACAGCACTGCATGGACCCACGGACTACAGCCAAAGCACGGCACATGCAACGAGTGAACGGTGTGGCCTTCCCCCAAGCGTCAGTACTCCTCTCTGCCCTGAACAATACAAGCTACCCTTGCTAAGGTAGCCGCGACTGGGACTGTGTAGTTTATGTATAATGCATGTTTTGTTGCATATAATTTGCCATAATTCGGAAATCAATGTTATGCTATTTTTTGTCTCTACCTAAGTGCTGTTTCTCGTCTTGTGTATTTTTATTTTTCTATGCTGTGCACACCTTCCTAATGCTTGCCAAGTTTTGTCAATGCATCCGTCTACATCTGCTGCGTCTCTTATGTGTTTTATATGCAGCAAAATAAATGTTCATTTCACAAAGCACTTGGCGTCTTTTCTGCAATACTGTTTTGCAAAGGCTGTGGCGCAGCTGCTTTGATGGCCAGTTTTTTTCATGCTGTTATGCATGCTGAAAATAAATACAAACACTAGCAGACCATGTAAAACCAAAATAATGCGCCAAAAGGGCAGGGAAGGGCGCAGCGCATGCTATAGCATTCAAATCGCGCGCCTTTAGGCAAGACCGGAAGTAGTTGTCGCCGGCCGCTTGGTGCGCTACAGTCAAATGGGCCGCTGGGCAATATGGGAGTGTCCGCTCTTTACCAATCTCTTTCTCTATGTTCCGACGACTATGTCATCACCGATGTACAGACCAAAAGCCATTTCTTCACGGACCACCAAAGCGTATTCATCGCATTAAATAAAGCAAAATTACAGTAGAACCATGTTGTGTACAGAGTGAATCCATGCAAAGCCATACAGGGCAACAATGTCCAAACTACCAGCAGAACAAAGGCGGTTCTTCCGCAATCTTCCAGGCTTACCCAAGCTAAGCCACAGCCAATTTTTTTACCTAGAACTACTTTTATGGTTTTAGCTTGAGGGTAATTTGCATATTTATTACAAACTTTTCTTCCTTTTCACCTGTTGTGGTTCCTTTTGTGCCATAAGTCTTAAGACTCCGTTACCCCGTGGAGAGCGGCAATACTGTATGCTACAGCGCTTCCAACCGTCCTCTTGAAAGTGGCCAAACACTGAAGCGATGCGGAGCGTTCGTTACAACAAAAAAGCACAAGCCTAAACGTAACCTATATAAACCTTACCGGATCACATGTCGATGGACTTTTTCGCCGTTTCTTCTCTACTCCTATACTGCCTGTAAGTGACAGGCACCCAGAGGAGCCAGATCCCAAACAATGGTTACATCTGTTCTCTAATTAGGAATCAAGCAAAAAGGTGCAATTTCGTTAGCACATTGTTTCGGAAGGATTCAGTCTAAGGACCAAATATTGCTTAGGGGATATTTTTTCCTAGAGGCATCTTCCTCAGGGGCCTTTTCATCTGGTTACGTTTTTCCGAGGCCGTATCCTTCGGGGACATTTTTTCCTGGATGTTTTTACCTACACCCATCATTTCCACCACCAATTCCTCTCTCTGGTTGTTTGCTGAAGGCGACCAGCTTTCAAAATATGGGCCTCGGATTCCCGAACTGAAATGCGCACGTAAAAGGGTCGTCGCTGACGAAGCGACAAAGCACAGGCACCGAAGTGGCGAAACGCATCGAAAGGATTTATGTTCTCGTGTTTACCACATGTTTACAGCTAAGCAGATCAAAATAGTGGAGCTAACCGACATACACACGTAGGCCTCTATTAATTAAAATACTATCGTTCCCTACCTCTAACGAGCTGGCGATTCCGACTCTTTCTGTGTGTTCCCGTGAAAATGCTGTGGTCACATGTTCGAGGACCTTTTACAATACAGGAGAACCCCCTCCTTAGAATAGGTGAAAGCATTTTTGCAATTATGACGACGCCTTGCACGTGGTCAGCTTCGGCGCTGGTGCCAGATCAGGCAATAGAGAAACTTTTTTGCGAAGAGAAATTATTGTTTCGAAAGCCGTGTCGCATGGTTGCACAAGCGTTCCTGAAGATACCATTCCAAATCATAGTCATGATGGATGCTCTCAGTATACTGCTTGTTACTATAGTGAGTAAAAGTGCTTAGTGCCGCTAGTCCGGAACGTTTCAAACTTTCCGGAAGTCGTAGACTAGAGAGGTACCTTTTGCACCCGCTTGGAGCAACGCGATGTATACCTGGCCTCAGGAACAGCTTGCGACCTCGCAGGAAGTTAGCTAATTCAAGTTTCAGCTCTGTTACGTTTCTTTGAGCGCCTGCGTGCGAACAGGCCGCTTTCTTTAAATTCTGTGTGCAGTTTCTTTCGCAAGTTTTTTTAAAGCGTTTCTAATGCCGCCTGATTAGATGTCTATTCGTCCAAGGGGGAAATAAATACTCGCAACGTTGCCGGGAATGTGCCTACATAGCTATAGGCGCCAAAACGACATCTGGGCCCGTGCTTTTGTTCGTATACAATAAAAATTGAACCCCTTGCGCGGAAGCCTTATCCTTTCATAAAAGCGAAGGAGCCGCGCAAAACGAAAACGCGACGCAAAGCAGACCATTCAACGTGGGAGCTGACTGTCATCTGCTGATCTTGTTGCCACAGGTAAAATAGGTGTACACAGTATACAAAAACAAACATCCTCAAAAAAGACCAAAGTTGGAGAACATCCATACGGAGACGACGGTTTCCTCCTCGCGCGCGTTTGTGTGCGTGTGTGCTTGCGTGTATATGCGCGCGCGCGAATGTGTTTCCGGGTTATTCCTGCAATAAAACGAACATTTGATTGTCACTGCTTTTGTAGTCTCTTTTGCGTTCCTATCGCGTCTTTTTCCGCCGTTCCTTCACTGCAAGCATCCGAATCGGCTCGTCTAGCTTCACATCGTACATTACTCAGTATCGTACTTTATTTTTATTCTGATAAGATATATAATATCCTATGAATAACGGTTTTACGCAACCCCGAGTAGTGTGCGGCCAACGCATCGCCTAATTAGGTTAGGCTTAATTCCACGACTCCACTTGCACTGCTGTTGGTGCCTGTCTACGATGACACACTCCAACCGCTGGGATGTGTGGATTCTAGTACGACGGCTGTCGCCTGCAAAAGGTCCATTTCGTGCCAGTTTGAACGCATTTTAACAGACAAAAGAAAAAGAAAAAAAAGGAGTAATAATAATGCCAAGCCGGCTCCGCGGATAGCTTCTCGGACAGATGATCAGCGTTATGTGGTTTCGCTCGCCCCAACTCCCACCTGTGCTTGCCTTTGTTCTTACGTTGCATCTCAATGTTGAAATATGCAATGTCGGATCCAGCTTTTCAAGTAAGCCACATGAACGTGGCGTATAGATTATTTTATTCTCTTTTATTTTTCTCTTGTTGGGGGGCCGGACACTTATTGATTGGCTTCTGGATCTCGCATTATGCCAAGCGTCTGCCTGTAGCACACTACGCAAATTTTTAAGAATTGTACCACAGCGCACACACGTCGCGGTGTCTGAAGATTACTTGCGATGAAAGAAAGACGCTATAACTTTCCCACTATTGGTGACCGCTAAAAGTGTGCCGTGAGGGGAAGGACTGAGAGAAGGAGGAGAAAAAGCGACGCTTTGGTGGAGGGCTGCGGGTTAATTTTTACCCCGTGGGGCTCTTTCAATGGCGTTGTGCTGCGGAGCGCGAGGCCACGAGACCGAGCCCCGGACGCAACGGCCGCATTTCGAAAATCCTCACCCAAAGAACGCTGAATAGGAAAATGCAGTTAATTCGGACACCCGCTCAAGCTGCCGTCCCTGGTAACGAGGCGGTTCACGAGCTAGCCCGAGCTCTCTACTTTAGGGTAGCCGTCGAGCCCCCCGAACACTCGGCATACGACGAGCGTCTGCAAAATTACGAGGAAATCATCGACCATTATAAATTGGGACGTAGACTGGTACCCCCGCCAGATGTTATCCTAAATAATAGAGAAGCTGTCGCGAGGAAGCGGCTACAAACTAATGCGTTCATGAAGCCGGTCTGGGCGTTTCACGCGCTACCAGACCTTGGGGACACTGATCTATGCAAACACTGTGGGGCGAGAGACACCCTCGATCACATATAATTTGGGAGAGCCCACAATCTCCAGGGATAGGACAAAATATTACAAGTAGAGTAGCCTGGGATACCCTGCTGCGAAGCGCGGACCCTGCGATCCAGCACCGCACCGTCCATCTGGCGGAAGAGGCCGCAACAAGCCAAAGGCTACCTGCCAGCCTCTAATCCGCGGTCGCACGACTCCCCGTCTTCCCCGGCACGCGTGCCGGGGGCGGGGAAGAGGACACCCATTTCCGATGGAATTAAAAGTTGTGCAACCAACCAACCATCGTTGGAGACGATATGCAAAAGAGGCCCGTACGCTATGCGCTCTCGGTCGCGCGCTATCTTTAAAAACACTGCAGGGGATCAAAATTAACCTGCTGCCCTGCACCACAACGCCAATTTATCTTTACTTTTCAATCGATCGTTCATACCTTCCCTGCCTTTCCGGACAAAGAAACCTTCCTACCTTTCGTTTTTTTTAACTCTCTCGTTACTGAACAATACTCTGTAATGCCCTCTTCTAGCAGAAAAATGATCTCAAGGACGTTTCCAAGCTGATGGACGAGTTCCTCGGCTTCTTGGGGCTGCCTTCCGTCGGCGTGCACCGAAAGGGCCCTTTGGGCCATGCATAGCAAAATTACTTTTGAAAAGTAATTAAATTACATTACTAATTACTTCACTGAAAATTGCAGAAAAGTAATAAATTACATTACTCATTACTACTAAACGTAATGACAAAAATTAGAGTAATTTCATTACTGTAATTCAGTTACTGCCATGTCTGCTCCGGGCCATTGCAGCTGGGGGTGAGTGGGCGCCGCTGTAATATACCGGAGGGTTGCGAAACATGAACGGAAGCGCGCACATGCGGCCGGTGTTCGTGCTCTCCTGTGCGTGGCAGCATGGGAAGACTACACACTGACCGAACTGTTTCAGAAGGAGGGCTATTTTGGAGCAGTAATTATTCATCTTCCGAATGCTTGTTGTTCAAAATTGCTGACAGAAAAAAAAAAGAAGTGAGACGACTACACCAGTACGACAGCCTTAAACTCTTTACAAGCATGTATAGCGTCAGCAAGTTGGTGTCCTTTTCCTTCCTTTCCTTTTTTTTTTACTGAAGGCTCTTCAGAAATAAAAACGGCAATGCAGTGAAACGTCTACTTGCAGAGGGAGCGCCCACCGAGTTGATCAAGCATTTCTTTGCGGACGCCGTGCACAGAACGTCTTGGAGCTGATCTTATTCTATCGTGCATCTAAAAAGAAAAACAAAACAGAGGTCCCAGCTGTGTATTTGCAATTGCACAGAAAGCAAGGGTAACCAAAATGCTTTCGTTTTTAAACCACTCCCAAAAGCGGACTACTTGCCTTGTCTTGGGGTACGCGCTAGTGATCGCAAGCACAAAGTAAAAACAGCCAGCCCGGAGTATTATGCTTTATCCTCGTCACCAATCATCGTTTCGTAAATTGACAGCGAGAAGTTAGCGACAGAAACCTACACATCTGGTGGGTCTAATAAAATACAAAAGATGTCAAACGTAATATCAGTCATGCTGCAAAAATATAAAGACGTGACCTGAAGGATGTCGTCCATTCTCCAGAGCCATTCATATTTCTTCTATTTTGTCTAAGGAAAATATACCGGGAAAGCAGAGGCGTGGTAACTGTTACTAGCGACGGACGCCCCGACCACGCCATGGGTGAAGGTAGGTGGAGGGAGGGAAACAGTAAAGTCCGAAAGGGGCACCACAGTACTGCGTGGGGTTCTTCAGCGTGTCCTCATATCGTACATATAGACTAATCATGGGAGGCGAAAAATCGTAGCGGTAACATTAAGCGACAGGAAGCGTGCAGAGCGGGGGCTCATAGAAATAACTCAAGTTACGTACATTCTAGTGGAAATCAAGAAGAAATGGGCATGGGCAAGACATGTAGTGCAAAGAGAGGATAACCGATGGTCGCTTAGGGTAACAAACTGGATTCCAAGGGAAGGAAAGCGTAGCAGGGGGCGGCAGAAAGTAAGGTGGGCGGATGAGGTAAGAAGTTCGCAGGGTTAAGTGACGCAGTTATCACAGAATCGGGATAATAGGAGAAATACGGGAGAGGCCTTCGCCCTCCAGTGGGTATAGTCAGGCTGATGATGATGATGATGATATCGTACATAACACATGTGTCCTTAGGCTTTTGCTTCCATTGAAACGCTACCAGCGTGGCCGGCATTCGGTTCGTGTTGAGCAGCCGACCGTGTAACCACGGGCTACCAAATGGCTGGTATCGCCAGTGTAGCACGTGGATTCTCCCACGTTCTTCTAAAGAGCTTTTCCTAAGTGAATGACTCTAGGGAACGAAAAGAAGACCCACTCTGTGCTGTGTAGGAGAGTAGAAAGCAACAAAAGGGTCGGCAGTTGTCTAGCTGTAATTTACGACCAAACTGTACGTATGTACTTTCAGCAATCAATAACGTATCAAGAAATGGTTGACTGTTCAAGACGATGCAGAAGTACGAAAAATTCGCTAGGACACAGAAAGGACACAAGACACTGCGCTGTATCTCGCCTTCACTTTCTGTGCCCTTGCGACGTTCGCGCTATTTTTCGTCGTTCTTTCAACAAAGCGACTCAGCATTGTATGCTTTTTCCGTTTTGTGGCTCCTCTGATATGAGCATTGAATTGAGAAGCGCGGACGTTGAGGGCGGCACTTTTTGTTCTCAGTGGCAGTGGTCGCATATATCACCGTGTTGGATTGGGACCCGGCCCTTTGGAAAATTTAGAAGATCTAACTAGCCCCGTCTCGGTGACTCAGAGTTTGACGCTCGACTGCTAAGACAGTTTCCATCCCGGCCGCGGCGGCAGCGTTTCGATGGAGGCGTAACTGGGTGAATAACCACGGATGGTTGAAAATACTTCGGAGCCGTACACTACGACGCCCCTCGCCGCTCTAGTCGTATCGGTACGTTAAACCTAATGTATCACATAATTACGGGTGTGAGATTCCTCACTGCAGCGTCTACGAGAGTAAGTAGGATCACGTGGCTCCTCTTACTGCTGCTTAGCAGGCTCTCGAGTGGAGCTGCAGCATCCGCGTTTGAAAAACTGGAGGCGTACTTTAACGATATAGCGTTGAATAGCTCCGTTCTAAAAAAAAAATTCTGCATCGCATTTGTGAGCTAAATATCACGGGCATGGTTCGATAGGTGGTAGTTGGCAACTCACATGGCCGAGCAGTGAATCGGTTGTGCGGTGTAACGATACTACATGCTCTTAAGAGCTGCTAACTCGGGGTCCTCACTTGAGACGGGGGGGTGGGTGAGAATACTTTATAGGTATCTTGAATGCCTATTCAGCAACGGTACTCCCTAGGCCATGCACGCATGTTCGCAAGGCTTGGCTGGCTTTATCTCTAATTTGGATGGTTGCTTACTGTCAGTAGCTGGATAATATTGCAGCCTAGGACTGTATGCCAATAGGAATGTGTATCAGAGGGCCAAGTGAAGCAAGGGAAAGCCGTAAGGGAAGCCATTAACGACATCTCGTCGTAGCCTTAAATGGGGAGCTTAAACGTGCCGTAAATATTTTATCCGTTTATTTTTGCCTGTTAGCGAATGTGAGCATCGAACATATTGATCTGGCGCCGTCGCTAGAGTTGCCCTTTAAGCTGTTACCACGTTCCGTAACTGCTCATCAATACCGGACGTGCGCTACGAAACCTAGCGTAAGCTCCCATTTTTGACCAAAATTAACTGAGATAAGCTCGGTTAAACAAGCTGTGAATGGACAAAGAAGTGACTGTTCATTATCACGTGTGCAGGAAGCATTTGAGCGAGCATTTTGTCTACAGCGTTCGCGCAAAACAATTCGAGGTGTAGTGGGCGAAGGACCGGCACGCGATGTTACGTTCTCCTGCTTATTTTAAATCTAACAAAGCTATAGACCATCGCTGGGAGGGTGGAAATGTATGACAGGGTCTTCACGAGGCCGATACCCTCCCTTCTTCTAAATTTTGAGGCACCAAATGCACTGCTGTGCTGGCTTTCACCATTACTCAGTTCAGATACTTTTTCTTAATTCTATGATCAAACAAGGAGCTCATTTGCAACAAACGGTGCTGATGCGTGCAATGTGTGCTTCTCTCCCTTGCAGTGCTGTTTTACGTCTCTCAACTGGGAATGAAAGCGCCGGACGTGAAGATGGGCATTGAATTAGTGCAGTGCGTTACGAAGGAGACGCTCGGCACGCATGAACAGTCTGCCACCTTATTAGCGGCGTCGTAAGTAATGCACTGCTTATTAAGGCGAAAGCCTCTTTTGGCTCATAGTGAAAAATCTCGCGTGCGCGAGATATGCCCTTGAGATGCCGCTAGATGTGGTCTCCCTTGTCTACCGTTCCTGTCGTCTCCATGGGAACGTAGGGGGCGCGATGGTGAGCGACGCCATATCGACAATTTCACACTTGCAGGAGCACTGCAACGAACGCGCGCAAAGGAACGCCCCGCGACAGGAGCGATGGTGCACCGTAAAATCCCACACTTGCAGCCCCGCGGGGGTAGCGTGGCGGTTATGGCTTGCGACCACTGTGCCCAATTATGCGGGATTGAATCGCGGCCTTCGCGGGCGCTTTGCGGTGGAGGCGAAAAGCTAGGCGCCGTGTGCTGTGCTATGTCACTTCCGTTAAAGAACCCCCAGTGGTCAAAATTTCCGGAGCCCTCCACTAAGGCGCCTCTCAAAGCGCGTGTCACTTTGGGAAACTAAACCCCATAAACCACAAACTGTAAACTACACTTTCACCAGCACTCCAACGAACGCGATCCTCGTTCGAAACAAGGGCTCAAAGCTGAAGGGGCGCAGCAGTGCAGCCGTGGCCTAGTAGTTAGATCACCCGTCTCGGTTGCGGTAGGTGGTTAGTTCTACTACGACCGCCCGCCGCACAGCCACAGGTAAAAATGGGTACAAGTGTCCTCCGGCCTCGCGCTCAGCTTATCTAGGCGTGTGCGCTTGGAAAACCCCGCGGCGCCCCCTGGTGGGCCAAACCCAGTTTCGTACAACCTAACCGCCTGCAAATGTGGTTTATGTTCGTATTGGTAATTACTTTGAACTTCAGCTTTAGCAGCAGTCAGCAGCAGTTGTAAAAAAAAAAAGCGGCCACGTATAGGGCTTCTGCCGCGCGAGGCAGGCTGCATTTCAGGAGATTCGGGCAAAGACGGAATTGATAAAGAAGATGACGTGCCAGTCACGATAGAAAGGTCGCCATGTTCCTTTGAAGTGTCAGCCGAGGTAAGAAACGTTGCCGCAGATTTAACTGCAATGCACCAAACAGCTCGGAAGAAACCACACTGCCCGCCACATCCTAGTGCCGACGTCGTCAGACCCGGTCTTCAGAGGCCTCCTCTTTTGAGGCAGGTACACCCCGATGAGCGACTGGAAGGTCAATTGCCAGTGTTGGCCTCAGCGCCGCATTCTCCTGAACGCAGCGGAGACTGAGCATCCGGGACGGACTGGAGCTGGCCACCTGCAAGCGGAACAAATTCTGAAGAAGCGAGACAGGTCAGTCAAAAAAAGAAGCCTCCGGTTCGACCCACGACTTCGTCTTTGGGGCCTAGATGCAACGCTAAGCTTACGTCAGCAGCACTAAGTCCGGCTCTCGCAAATACTGCGTTGACGTTGAGGCAAAGCGAGAGAAAGGCGGCAAACTTCGACGTGCTCACCTCTTCGTCGGGCGCTCTCAGAAGCTTAACGGGTGGACCCTCACGTGCTTCTGCACCGGGACAATTAAAGACAGACCAAGATGGCAGACACTTCATCGACGACACTGTTGGAGTTTCTAAACATTCGCACGAGCACTCGTCTGTGACACAGCAGCAAATTTGGAACGAACCCGAGAGGGAAAAGGAAGGTGGTCGTTGTGAAGAAAGGTCCGTCCAGCTCGATGCTCCGAGTGGCCAGCTCAACAAGAATGCTTCGCAACACAGTGTGGCGGTCGGCAGCTCTCAAACTTTGTACGTTCAGAAGGCAAGTATTGCAGCCCAGCCAGACGGGGCGGGCGACTCGAGCTTTGTGCGTACAAGCGAGGAAGTTCTCGGTGCGGTTGACGGTGGCGGTGCTTCAGTCCCCGGTGCGAGTCGAGAGGCAAGGATGAAGGTTGAACCACAGGTGAAATTTGATGTGTGCGAGGCTCGCAAGGTTATCTTCGCCTTTTCCGGCATCGGGGCGGTGACCAGCGCACTCGAGACTGAACCCGTAGTGACGCTGAAGAGTAAAATGCGCGAGGTCCTGTCCCTGTACACATTCCACGCGGTGTGCCGATTCCGCAAATTTTTTGGTGTGACCATGGTCTCTTTGGGCCTGTCTTTCTGCTTGGGAGAGTACGACAACTTTTGTCATTGGCCATTCCGCAAGACCGTTTTTTTTGAAGTCCTTCATCTCCAGAGGAAACCAAGGTACATGAAAATAGAGTTACATCCACTACGGGCAGTGCCAGAAGATGCATTTACGAAGCCAGTCGCCGGAATTGAAAATCCCGCCGTTTACAGCCAAGATTATGCGTGGGTCAACGTTGTAAAGGCCGGGTTTGTCGCCAACGATGCCCTCTGCTATCAAGTGTGGTTTGAGTGACGGGGTAGTGTGTTCTTGATGCTTCTTGCTAAATAAATGTAAAAGTGCTGTTCCTCAGTCTGTTCTTCAGTTTATCTTCCCGAATTTATTCCTGTATTTTATTTCATTGGCGTGCTCATTTTTGAAAATCAAGATCAGGAAGGAAAAAACATTTCATCCTACCAGATCGGTAAATTTGCACTGAAAAACGCAGACAGGATATCTTTCTTTCATTCTCGGGGAAATCAGAAATATGAAACTCCGTCCTACCCTGATGTAAAAGGGGCTACATAATGGGCTTCTGCCGCGCAAGGCGGCCTTACGATTTTCCGATAGCGGAAAGAATTACTGGCCCATCGGTGCAACGTTTTTGGCCCATAGCCTCCTTCCCCAGCTTTTCATCTTAAAGAGCCGAGCACTAGACCGGGGAAAGCTTGTAGCCTTTGAAAACCGGTTGGTGCCAGGCGATATCGGGAATAGAACTTTTTACGTTCCGAATGCGAGGGGGATGCTCTGCCACAAGGTCACCGCTTCGGTTTTTTCAACCAAGAGTTTTCGTCCATGGGAATTTTTCCCAAGCATTTCACCCAAGAAGAGCCCAGCACTAGGCTGGGGCAAATCCTACAACCGTTGGAAACTGGTGGGTACTCGGCGCGCCACCGGGAATTGAACCTGGCACAGTGTGCAGCAGCAACGGTCGGGATTTCGCATTTCTCCAATGCATATTCTGCATTGCTTTCGGAATTCTTTTTTTCTACTGCCTTCATGTTCTTTTCCCCGTCATCTATTATAAATTATTCGTCACTTCATAGCTGCCGGCATTCAATTGCGCATCTCATTGTTAGTTCGGTCAAAGCTAAAAATTATGAATTACACTTAGACAAATACCACTATATTTTTCGCGATTACCCAGATGTGGGACAGCTGCCCCAATGCGTCATTTTAACACAATGCAGTATTCTGCTTCATGCTGCACGAAAAGCAATAAATTCGCCGAAATCGCGCGACCTTGCGCCAAAAAGGCCTCTTTTGTTCCACTTGCTGGGGTTTCCTTGGCCGTCCGATCATACGAAGCAGTTTACGATGGCAATTGCTAGTGCACTCGAAACGCACTTTTTCTACGTATATGTATTCGATCAGTATGAATATTCGTAAATTGCGGTATTTTTGTGTCCAATCTAGCGGCCAGTGATCGTGGATTCCAAGCTTCGATCAGCAAGTGAGCGAGAAATGCGGTGCTGCGCGACGCGTCATAGTGCCGGGGCAGAGCGCAAATAACGAGTAGCGGTGACGACGGCGAGCGGATGCCAGTGCTGCGATCATTTTCGATCACTGTACCACGTACGAGAGACGCGGCACCTGCACAAGTTGTCCCGCATGGCAACACAGTGGAACGGACAAAGCATCCGTGCTCTTCTGCGATCGCTTCGCGGTGACAGCTTTAATCGTTCACAAGTTTTGTAACATCGAATTTATTTGAACCTCGTTGATTCCTACTGCGTAAGCGTCGTCCTGCAGCTCCACGTAATTCTACGGCGTTGGTCGCTCGTTAATACGGGCGTGGTCGCGCTCGCACCGGTAAATTTGTGCGGGGCATCCCGTGGAGGTACGACCCGCGCAGCCAGCGATTGGAACACCAAGTCCCCCAAATCTGAATTTAATAGAACATTGGTGCACGCGCTCTTCGCCCGTGCTATGGCGGTCACGATGACGGTCGGAGTCCCCAGATCTGAAGTGCAGCTCAGGGGCACAGTTTCAGTTAATTTCATCGTCGTCCCGCGGCTGCAGTCAGGTGCGCGATTCGGTTAATCGCGTGTTTCGAACGTTGATCGGCGCGACACTGGTCCTTTAATTTTATTTGCGATGTGTTCACGCGTTCTAATGTCTACACATATTTCCCTCACTTTCATCCGTGTGGTTCGTCCAGTGCGCTGAAACTGCGTACTGCTCGAAATCCGTTCAGTGAACAAGGCTGTTTCTAATTAGGTACCACTTTCACTGCATTGCCCGGACAAAATTCGGATGACTTAATGATTTTAATGAAGATTTACATTGCATGGCCGCAGTATCAGGTTGCTACATACTAATATTGCTGCTACAAAACGATTCCATAGCTCCATAGCTATACTCCTGAATGCACATTTTCAAATGCCCCATAGCGTGCTTCAGAAGGCATATCTGCCTGCACCAAGAGCTGCTCTAAAAGCAATTCTGGCCATGCCATTCCTGTTAAAGCCCGTAGGGATCACAGTGCTTCGTGTGTTCCCATTACTTTGGAAACACGCCGTTTACGTAGCACAGTGTTTCTACTAATATACCGACGTTGTTAGATGTGGGGTTCGGGTGCACGCTGGACGATTCCCTAGACATGGCGACGTCCGTTCCACCCAGGAGAGAGATGCTGACGAGTGAAGGCAGTACGCAGTTGAATGACGAAGAAGACTGGCTTTATCTACATCTTTGACGAATCAATCAAGAACCAAGAACTAGAGCAAGAGCCATGATGCCCGTACCCATTCGGGAGTTTTATAGAGTTTGTCTTCCCTAAATTCCCTAGGTTAAGAGCGGGCCTTAGTTGAGGGAGTGTCTTGATCACTACACAATGACGCACTTCCACAAACTCTTACTCCTGGTGACACCGGCTCTGAAAGGGTTCAGACTTGGTGGCAAGGAGAAAACCGTAGTGGCGGTGAAGATGGCGGCACAAGAAGCGCCCAGTGTTTGTCGATGGCTGATGTTCTGGGCACACACCTGCGTGAAAGGAGCCCGCGCGCTCCATTGCAATGACATGGGAGAAGCGTTGCCGGGCCCTTTTCCCTTAATACGGCTACCAAGAAGGGGGAATGCCACGTGGCCGCTTGTTGACCGCTGGTGACGACCGGCCAAACAAAACCGCGTTCCTCTCAGACCTTCTGTGTTGCTGACTCAAGTTGAGTCTTGCCGTCGCCGTCCTCTATATATCTTTCAGCATGATGGCCCCGGGCTCCTGCATACGTGGTCCTAGGCGGGTGCTTTCCTGCTTGACTTGCTGTCGCCGTTCCTAACATCGTGATCAACTCTGCCTCGTGTCCACAGGCATCAGAAGACGGTCACGGTATTTGCTTCATGTTATGACAGGCCCGGAAAGAAGGCAGTATTTGTCGCGTCGAATATTTCATGCGCTCGTGCAGGTTGTTGAGGGCCTCTGCATGACAAAACCTTCGTTGCCCGACATTCCTCTGAATTTCCGCTAGTTCACGATTTGTACGGTTACACACAGTCCTTTTTTGCAAAGCTGCTTTGCATTTTCCATACTGTCTGAAAATAATAACGCTTTGTTTCTGGCGCTGTCTAATTGGGTTGGTTTGGGCAGTTTAGCCAAGAAAGGCCGCCACTTTCATTGATGCATGCCATTATCTTCTCTTACAGGATCATCGTGGGCGTACTGCTCGTCCTAGTCGTGTTGGGAACACTAGTGGACGCCATGTTCCTCATGCTGGTCAACAGGGAGTTTGCCGCAAAGGAAATAGTCAAGTCTCACTCTTATGAAATAAGTAAGTAGTCAGTACACTGAAGTCACGTTCTATGAGAAATCATGTCGAAATGTCCGACAAGAACTTAAAAAAAAGAAACAGATAGGGAGAGACAGAAGCTGCTATATTATGTGCCAGACTTAAATAGCATGACATGAAAATGACGGCTTGAGTAGTCCTGTTCTGAGCATAAACGGACCTTGTTTTTCATTACTGACTTTTATTCCGTCGAAAGAAGCAGGATATATAGTTTGGTTTTCCTTTTTAAAGATTATAGCCACCTATTTTTTAATTGCGTTCCTTATTTTGTGTAGTGATGCATGAGATAGTACTATGCACGGATCGCCAGCTGCTATTCGCCTACCACTTTTTAAAGGTTTACAATCGAATTTCTTTTCTCATCTGCTCATCTGCTTCAGAGCTATGGCTACAAAATTAAAGTTAATAAGTCACGGGAAGGATAAAAAACTGCGATATTGTTGCTCCATCGTTTTAATTCACTACATCACTAAGGCCAGCCTCCCTCAAAAACAGGAATCATATCGAGTAGAGAAGCATTGACTTTATCTTTTTTTCATCCCTCATATAAGTTATGTAACTAAAGAACAGCGCAAAAAAAAAAAGAACGAGAGCGGGAGAATACACGCAAACACAGGGCGGGTGCTTATAAACTGTTTATTTCCGAAAACCGAGCACGACGAATAACACAAACGCACTGTACCGCGTGGTGTGATGATAATGCAAAGTGCCTTTGAAATCAGAGGAGTTAACCCATCAAAAACCAAAACATAAAATCGTCACCTGTGCAGTTCAAAAAATTATTCGCAAAAGAGAGGTTTACATCGCTTGGTGTTAACAATACCGGGAGAAGGGATGACGGATGAAAAAGCTGTGCGCTGAGAAAAAGGAAAGGTTGGTTTGTGGCGTTTAACGTCTCAAAGCGACTGAGGCTATGAGAGACGCTCTAGTGGAGGACTTCGGAAATTTCGACCGCCTAGGGTTCTTTAATGCGCACTGACATCGCACAGCACATGGGCGCTTCGCTTTACACCTACATCGAAAAGCGCCGGCGGTCGCTTTTCGACGGAAAGAAAGGCCAGAGTGTAAAAAAGACCTAATAAAATTGTTTGAAAGACGTGGAAGACGTCGAAGAACTGCAAATGAACCTAAAACCATCGTAACAAAATGCCGAGTCCATGAACTAACCAACAGCCAACAAGGAACATGGCGAAAAACGAAAGAAACAAGAAACAGCTGACAGCCAACAGTTCATCCAGTAAAACAACAACAACAACAAAAACACAAGGACAAAGCACAGGAGCTTCGTAAAACAAGTACAAGAGTCAAATTGAAAAAAAAAAAAATACTGGCGGAACACAGCACCGGCGCTGTTTTATTATTAGTTTTTTGTTGTTTCACCGTGTTAACCGTTGGCTGCCGGTTTTATGTTTAGAACGTTTTCGCAGTGTTTCTTGTTGGCTGTTGGTTTGTTGATTGATTCGGACTTTTGCTGCGATGCTATTAAGTTCATTCATATTTATTCCACATCTTACACTCATTTTTATGTTATCTTTTTCCCTTTCCAGCCTTTCCTTCGTCATTGCACTCAATTTTTCGAACCGCCATCCGTTCTCCGGTTGGAGTGAAGACGAGCCGATGTACCTTTGTTTTGATGAACATTTCTTGAACTGCACTGGTGACGATGTTATGTTCTGGTTTTGATGTGTTCTTTAATTTCAAGGGCACTTCGCTTTATCATGTGGCCAACCACACCACGTGGTCCAGCATGTAGGGTATTTATCCTGCTTGATTTTTGAAAAAAGGAAACAGTTGATAGTCAGCACCCGTCCTGTGTTTGCGTGCATTCATTAGTCCCCATATTTTTCGCGCTGTTCTTTCGTCACTTAGCCATGAACCAAACAGCTCAGGCAAAAGTCTTGACTCATGTACGATGTCATAGCTAGCCATCGCTCGGCTGTTGAAAACAGAATACGAAAAAAAAATCAATGATAAAATATTTACTTGTCGTAGACGAAAACCACGCGGGTATCCAAGTACAGTAATCAAGGAAGTTATATAAGAGAACTTACTGTAATGTCTTATGTGTCATTACCTAAAACAAAAATGCACCCCATATTTGTTGCCTATGGCCGATGAATTAGAGCAAGCTTGACCTTACTTCTACAAATACATTAAACAGCAGGTACAGTAAGACGATGACGGAAGAATAACTAATGAATTGAGCAGTTTCCAATGACATGCTTAGCTACGGATTCAAGTCTCCCGCGGTCTTTAAGGAGTGGCTGGTTGAGTTTCACAGTCGGTGCACTAGGCCGTTTCTCGTTCGCAAGCGACAGATTTGTGCGCAACTGTGCAACGGATGAAGTAGATCGTATCCCCATGCTTCGTGTATAATTTGTGTTCTTCTCGTAAACGTGTGTCGTGTCGACTTGCTCGGTAACGTGGCCGCATTGCGTAGCTGTGGCTGAGCATTATCGTTGGGCCACTCGATTCAAATGTACAGCAGTTCACCATCGAAACAACTGTCATTATCATGCCAGGCACTAAAAGTGGAGAGAGTGGGAGTTCCGAGGTGCGCCTGATTGGAAGGCGGCTATACATGTAGCAATTCGCAATGGCATTCTCGACCGCCTAACCCATCTACATCTTTTCTCAGGGGCTGAGAACCACTACGTGCAAGTTCTGCGCGCGTTCTCGGCCTACCGTAACTTCCGTATGCTCATGAGCGCCCGCAGAAGTAGCGCAACGCTGGCGCCCATGGCGGGCATGACCTCCATGAGCTTCGCCTGGATCATCATCGGCAGCACGCTCATACTGCGACCCTTCAACCTGTCGGGTGCGTACCCTGCCTTCGGGTTCTTTGGAATGCTTCACACGATGCGCCAACCAAGTTCGCGCGCGCGAAAGCCAGATTAGCGCTCATATTGGTGATTCCTTCCAAACGCACTTGATCGCCCATCAGCAGAGAAGTGCGCCTTTCTGTGTCCTGTCGTAGCTTTTACAAGATCAATTCTGGCGTCAGCCGACGGCCTACTGAAATTGTGCCCGTGCGACAATTCAGCGCATGGAAAATTCATTTACATAGAGAATGGCGTCACTTAAAGCCATGGATCACCAGTGCGATTCTATGGACGCCGAATGGCACTGCTATCGAGAACCACTATGTGTGTCCGCCGTCTGACATATCTTATTGTATACCCTGCTTATGCTTTCAGTGCGATATTGAGTAATTGTAAGAAAACATGTTTATTCCTTCTATTATTCATTTGAATATCACAGTAGACCAAGTACAGTCGAACATCGCTCTAACAAACACGGATATAGGAAATTATCGGATAAAACGAAGTAAAATCACAGTTTTCTTGGTCTATGGTTTATTTCTCTGGGAGTTCTTTCTGTATACCGAAACGAAATGATCAAAACTTAACCGTAGATCGGCTATAACAAAGCAGTCATTTTGCATTAAAATGGCAAAATATATAAATTTTATCGCAGCTGATTTGGATAACATTTTCAGGAACATTCCATTTTCCAATTCTTTGCAGGAAATCTTAAGTCATTGAGAGAGGTTTTGAATGATCCCATGATTCAGTTTGCCATAAACAACTTCCTGGCAGTTGACGCCATCACTACAGTCATGCGAGTATTATATTTCAAAAAGTAATGCCTAGTGACATAACGCATTGCTTACTTTTTTAGTGTTTTGGTGGGGGCGATACTTTTATCTAGTCGCTTCTCAGATGGGACTGCATCTTTACACGTCGGTCGCGTCAAGTCATGTGACAACAAGCATGACGTAGAGCCTACGTTACGGCTGCGTAGAGCCATCCTGAAGGCGCCTCCTTCCAGCCTCTGCGGGCTTTTAATTTTATTTCGTTCTCGGCAAAGACAGGGTGGCGTCAAGATGGTGGCCGCGCCCTCACATCATTTGTTTGTTTTTGTGTGTGTGTGTTGAGGGGGGGGGGGGGGGAGGGAGGGGTTTCCAACGCCGGATGGAGCAAGTGGGCAGCCTCGAGAGGGCCGAAGAGAAGCCGGCGAAACAATTTTCGCGCTTGTCTTGCTCGTCCCTACTCGCTTACGAAAGTTCTGCTGGGCACCGCTTCGTTTGAAAACCTCGATCGGCTTGACGACCTGAACAATGCCATTGTAAATGAAACACGGTAAATCTTGCAAGTAAGCATGTAGACGTTTCTGATCTTCGAGCTCGCTTATTTGCTAGCTCCCGCACTGCGTCTCTCAGCTCGTACGCACATTATGGCACGTACATATACACGTCTATCAGTGCAGTGTAGCAACCAGTGTGCATTAAAAGACGATTCGTTTCTTTTTTTCTCTAATAAAGTCGAAAATGCCTTTTGAACATCATACGCAAAGAGGGAATCTAGTCAGCAAGCTGAATAAAACAATGCTAGGAACATAACAAGTAATCATCTGTTCAGTGTTAAAACTTTGCCTCCTTTCCTATTTAGCAACCTTGGCCACACCATCAAGGTTAATGGTCCACATTTGCGCAATGTAAAACCGGGCAAGTTTGCGGGTGGCAAAGAAAATTACGTTTTGTAGCAACTGATGAGAAAAAAAAACGGAATTAACACAAAAAGCAGGCTTAATGCTAGGATAGTCGAAGTGAGGTAGGGCGGAAAAAAAATCAGAGGGGGAGGAGTGTGTGGAGGGAGGGTCGAGTTTAGATATGCTGTTCTGCTTCTTCAGAAGCTGAAATAATACGAACGAATGCGGCGGCGAGAGGTATGCTGGGTTACCTAACACTCTTACTATCATGAGAGCTTTTCAGCTGCGTGCGCACAGAACCCCCGAACCCCCTTCCCTGGTAACCTTCTCGAAAAAAAAAAAGCAAGTGAAGAAATACACGTGAACAATGATTGCGCAGCCATCGCGTACGCTTCCTCCATGTTAGAACTTCACTCCCCATCACCTACACCACCCGAGCTGGAGAGAGACAGCAAAAAATGTGAAAACAAAACGCACAGAGAGACCAAGGTGGAGAAGGACAGCTCTACGTGGCCGCTACATAGGTCCTACATCGTCCTTGTTGTCACGTGACTTGACGCGACCGACGTGGATCAGGTAGTGCGTCGCTGCGTTCGCCCCGTGCGCTCTCTCCCGACAAGGGACATAAGCTGTATTCCATTAGCTCAGTGTTACCGAAAAGACGCAGTGTACGCGTCCTGATAACCACCTCATGTTACGAAATGCAAATATCTGATCTGTTGTACATTTCCGAGATCACTGACTAGCAGATAATTAATCGCATTTCCTTAATGGTTACTGTAAAAAAGTGGTAACGTGAAAGACCCTGTGCTTCAGAAATTCTGCCGTGGGCATTGTCGGCGTTGTGGACGACAACATGACGGGCTTTCCTCGTGCAGGTGGTAATTGGCAGCTGTCATGACCAGGCACTGATTGATTGTCGGGTTGTGAGATGTTACGAGACTGCATCACATAGCGAACTTGGCTGGAGGTGCCAGCTCGATCGGCTCCTTTGAGATCGGAGGAGAATCGAACACCCACAGGAACCCTTGATGATTATGATGATGATAATGTTAGCTGGACCCTTGTATCAGGTGGACACCATTTTGTTGTCCCAGCCAATAAAAAATAAATAAAGAACCCTGAGTCGCGCACCACCCCTAGGCCATGCAGGCACTTTCGTACGAGCGGATTAAGTGGGGTTTATAGTATCTATGTCGGGTGGTCTCTCATAGAATGTGGTAAGTTACGACTGTACGCAAATCAGTGTTTGTGGGATAATACGGGCAATAATTAATGTATTAGCGATTAACCGCGCAGTAAAGTAAATGTACACGAACGAAGACCCACAGGGGGGCCTTCTGACGGGGGACATTAACGCTGCCGATTTATAGTTTTACAGGCGGAGTTTACTTGCACCCCATGGTTGTTTTTCCCTTTATGAGCACTTTAGGCAACGTACCATGCAGCCGTGCCCTAAAGTTGTTCGTACTGCGCACTTCCAATCACCCGATGTGTAATACAAACAGCCCTAAAAAAAAGTGTGTGTGTGTTGGGGGGGGGGGGGTTTGGTGAGCTGTGTGAAGACATGAAAGCCTTCGAAGCGTGATTCAAGGATGCCTCACTTTTTGCCTTGCAATGTCATGTCCATAGCGTACAACATAGTGCGAGTGGTACGGCGCTGTGGAAGCCCGGAAGACAGTACTGCTGGGAGGTACTTCAGATGCGCTTTCACTGCCACCAAATACTTCTACGTAATGTACGTGGCTTTTTTTTACTCCCGTTGGTCCCTTTTCGGAGTTATCCGATGGATCCACGCAACATGTGCTCGCATAAGCGCTGACAGACGTGTGCATGAAAGCCAGCGACTTGAGTTTTTTTTTCTGTTTTTTTTTTTGGTTGTACACTAACCAAACATTTTTCGTTTCTTTTTTTCTATGTTTGCAGGTTGCTACCACTGTACATGTTACTAATTCTAGTGATCAATGCCAAGTTCCCCGCACTGGGAAGTGGCCCCTCGTGGGGCATTGAAAGCCAAAAGTACTTCTCACAATGTGATAGGAGTTGGCAGTGGAATGTGCTCTTCGTCAATACCTTCATCGCCACAAAAGACCAGGTAAGGCAGCAAGTTCTTGGGAGGAAAGCCGAGCAGTAAACGAACATCAAGGGCATTCGTTCTAACAATATCAGTAATGCTCATTGTAGACTGTCTGCATAAGTGGACCACTAAGAATGAATGCTAATGTGCTTCTCAGGAGCTAAATATGGGAACCATATCACCCCATTTATCGAAACATTGTGCCCTTACAAAGTTTCACAGTATGGATGAAATTGTTATACTTGTTCTAGGGCTCTAGCCAGATCTGAATGCGAAGGTTCTGTCTCCGCGAAATAGGAAGTGGCGGCAGTCAATGTCAAGCGTCCGCGACCACATGATAATTCGCCTGTACACGGCCCATGGCTAATTTTACCATCATAAAGTGGGACCCACAGTTACTACAAAATGGCTCCAATCACCATGGAACGCCATTCAGCCATATAAACGATCCTGAAATGACCTGATGGGTTGGCATCCTGAGAACACAGGCAGTAGCAACTTCACCTTTTATGGTAAAGCCTCCACCGTTGATGTGGCGCATAAGCCACGATACGGAAAGGCCGTACATAGTTCGAGGTACAGAATATCAAACATAGGGCGAAATATGTTCTACGCCCGGTTGCGGCAAATCGGAAGACGCTCTTCAGTGTGCGTCGGTCGCCGCAGTAGCGCCGCGCAGCGGCCGACATAATAGACTGGAACACAGCGATTCTCTTTCATGCTTAGTTTGGTTGGATCGAGGACGTACGTGACTCAGGTACGTTACAGTTGAAGAGGTAAAATATAATAATTCTGCGGTATATATTTTACAAGAAGAGCCCTGTACACACAAAACGGCGAAGACAGGAAACTAGAAGTTTACTGAAAATAATAATAAAAGCGAACAGTTAGCATTAACCAGCTACGCAAAAAAAAAAAACCATTTTGTCGTTCCGTTGGTTTGGAGATTCACCCAGGACGGGCCGGACAAAGCATCCTGTGTGCCACTTAAGCCTTGATTTCTCCGGTGATGTTTTGTGTATTACATTATGTTCAAACTGCGCTTCTTTGGTGACTGACAACAATGGTACCGTGCGTTTTAAGTGATTCCCAACTATACTCAATGTACGCTCGGTAGGCAAATATCCTCTTGAAGCAAAAAATCCTCGATATCATCGCCCTCATCCTAAAACTTTCAGTAACGAGTAGACGCCAGGCTTCCGACGGTGTGGTACATGTTCTCCGAGATTGCTTGGAGGCTGTGTGTCTGGCACACGTGAACGAAGTGTTCTTGGGCAAATCAATGGAGCAGACATGTTACATTTGCGATAGAAATTGGAGCCAGAAAATACAGACAACTAAACAATTCGGACATCGGTGTCGAGGTTGAGAGCGAAAAATCGCCAATATGACACTGACAGATGGTAGCTGCCAAGGCCGGCTACGGATCCTTGGATAGTTTCTGCGACTTATCAGAAGGTCGATTATTTCTTAGAATATAACGAGTCTAATAAATGATCAGGTAATTTCTCGAACCAAACAACGCATGAAAAAAGCTTTACCCTGTTCCGCAATGTCGCCACAACCCTTGCCAGTGTCGCGTTGAAAATACTCACCTGAGAAATTGTCACTCGGGGGAGGTTTCCGGTGTTATGGTAACAGCGCAAAATAAAGGAGCAGAAAACCGCGAAACAAATCTTTAGAAAACTAGCAAGGCCCGATGGGCCATCTGCTGTACGTTCATCATGAGACAAATATGAATGCCGAGAAAAACGCTTATGCGCCAATGCCATCTCGAAATATCAGCTGTATGCTACCCAAATAGAACGTTTGTGTATGTTGGATTTAAAATTGAGCTTTCGGATTAGTCAAAAACAAACGAGTATAAATTGAATCTGCCTTGGCGCTGAAGAGGATATTTCGAAACGCGGACGTGTTTTTTTTTGCCGCAAGTATTCCACCTGATCGCGTTCTTACGATCGCCTCTGATTCCTGAGCATGGACGTGTTAGCTCATCTTTATGCCCGTTTGGTCGCATTAGCGAACTAAAGAGTGGCTTTCATGTATAGAGCAGAAAATTGTGCGGGAAATGTGGGGCTCATTAGGATACAATTAAAGGAGCCAAGAGTCTAAGAATTCAAGGTAAACGCAGGGGATAGTTTTTTTTTTAATGTTTTGTAGTGGATATTGACAGCAATTATTCGTGTAGTGATTTTAATTAGAAAGAATATTAAATAGAAAGAGGAATAGAAAGCGGCGCGTTGTTTTGTCTTCTGCTTCCTATTTAATATTCTTTCTCCCTGAAATCAGCAGAGGAATAATTGCTGTCAATATCAAATACAAAATATAAAAAAAAACTATCCCCTGCGTTCACCTTGAATTCTTAGACTGTTTTCTCGTGTATAGAGTTTGATAGATGACGAAAAACATACGCAGCGCAGCGTGTTAGCATTTAGGAACGCTACTAGCGAAACTATAAACACGATCGTCTGGACGAGCATCGTGTGCTTAGCAGATGGGCCATCTGCGCAAATGCGGGCACGGGAGATTGGATGTCATGCACAATACAAGCGAAACCGGTGACTTGCACGAAAAAAAAAGAAAAATAAAGATACGTTGCCAATTAGAAAAAAACAAAGCAACGAAGGTCGAAGCCGACGAGCTTTCACCATGTGACCGCTTCGGAAATGCCTGAAAAACAGCACGCCAGCGTTTAATAAGTCGGTCGTCGCCGCCTACACATATTTCATGCACCAACAAATGCAGTGCTCGGTTGCGCGAAGAAAACAAATTATAAAAAGAGTATGAAAAAAAAGATTAGTCGTATTTCAAACGTTGTGGGCAAGCATTTACTGTGGCAACTGCGGAGCGGCGCCTCCACGGAGATTGTCGCATATTGCGTAACAACAGCTTCCACCTCTTCTGGCCATCATAGCGTGACGCACGCCGCGCGTAGAACATTGTGCGGTCCCAAATGCGCTGTGGGACAAAGTTTGTAAGTTCGTAAGAACACATTGGTTGCATAATAAAGCACGGTTGTAGCTTGGAAGAGAAAGAACACAATCGTCGCACACACGTGCGTGGCAGCAGCTGCATTCATTGCAAATGCAACGATATGAAAAAGACAAAGTTTACCGGCTAACGCTTATCGTACGCATTATAGAGGATCTAATTGCTATTACCCGTTTTTCTTTCTTTTTCAGTGCATGCCGCACACATGGTTCCTGGCCTTTGTCTTTCAAGCTTTAGTCTTCAGTATTGCAATCGGCTTCCTATTGATACGGTAAGAAGCCCAGGATGGGCGATCTGCGCTAACTTGAGTAAATACTGGTGCCTTGAAAACACTACGGCACAAAGAAGCAAACGCCAGAACGAATGCCACACCTTTCTTGTGTTTTCTTCTTTGCACCGTAGTGTTTTCAATTCATGAACCAACTCGCCCCACATGCAGTCATTCTGAATTCTGGTGCGTTCGAGCTACTGTAGCCCTGACAGAAATGTAGGTGGCAAGCGGTAGTAGATCGCTCACTGTAGAAAGAAATTTAGAAACCACTCAAGATTTATTTTTCGGCCACAAACTTGAAAAGAAAAAAAATGTTTACGTAAACGACGACTGGGTATATGTGTAGCGCTAAGATTAATTATTAAAGAACAGGTAATATAGGCATAGCGGGGCGACTCGCTACCGTGATATAATTCTGCGGGGATTCTGCTGCTCCTGCGTAGTGACAGGAGTGTCCCCTTTGTTGCAGTGGGCTCATGCGCAAATGGGACCTCAATGAACCGTTTCAACTTGAGCGCATCACGCCGTGCTAGATATATGTAATGATATAAACCACCGGTAACCGGTAGCACGAGTTACGGTGTTAGATTGCCTTGCGCCACAAAGCGGTTGGTGTTGCACCGGCCTTTAGCCTGTCTTGAGTCGCAGAATGAAGGATATGTGCGACGTGTGAATAATTTGGAATTTTTTTGCAGGCTGCCCAAGTTTCCAATGGCGGGGCTTGGAGTGTGCATTTTTGCTTGCTCGCTGACCACTTTCATCATCAACAATGCCAACGACCTTGGACCTACGGCATTGCTCCAAGAATACAGAGCAGGGTAATTACTGTCTTTGGACTTGCTGTTGCAGCAAATCCGCTGTTCTTTGGTGCACTACTGGATTTTAATTGAGACTCTACTAAAGGAGATGCAGCGCCATAATGTACGCGTGTGCAAGGTCTCTAGTGCCTCTTAATGTAGTCTGTACAGGCAATAATTTTTCATACCTTCCTGCGATATGATCAGCTGTGATTAAGTTTATTAATTTTTGGTAGAAACATGCGAACGTAGCATTAGAAAAAAAAAAAAACGTTCTGTTTACTGCACTCAAAGCTAAGAATGATTTTTTAAAATATATTTGAAAGGCTTGCGGGACTTGCCCCCTGCATCTGACGTCATTGCTTGTTTTCAGCGCTTCGCTGCCGAGTTAGCTTCAAAAGAGCTTCCCACCATTACAGCAAGGTCCCTTACCACATCATTCCATCTTAACTGTGGTCTTAATTTTTGCATGCATATTAAATGTCCAAACATTTTCCACACTTTAGAACCACTTTGCTGCCGGAAGAAAACAACTTTATTTAACTCGAGCGCTACGAGACCGGGAATACTGCAGGTCAATCTGAGTGTGGGTTTGGCTTAAAATTACCGCGACTAAAATGCACTTCTCTAAGCGACGCTTAATTGGTTTTGAAGTTTAGCTCAGATAAGGCACATAAGCGACTTTCTGCAATATTTAACACATAAAATGACTATGATGAACAAATGTTCGTGACCTGCCCTAGCAACAATCGCTCCAGAGCCTGGCGCCATCTGACTAATCTGTTCTTTTTTTCTCTCTTGGCTCTATTAATGAAGCTCCCGCCAGGCATATCATGATTCAATCGAAATCAACTTCTATACGAGGGGAGGACCATTCTGCATCGCACTTATCACTGGGTACCTTCTCGCCATAAAGCCAAGGCTGGGCCTTAAGAAGGTGAGTCAAGGGTGGCAACGAAGGAGCGCACTGATTAAATTAGTCTCTCTGTACTCAATGTGGATGCATAAAGTGTTGCGCAATAGAGAGGTCTATATGAGAGAGGAAGATAATCTCAGAACGTGCACGAGGATGCATTATCAGGCATCTACGACTGCACATGATACAGCACTTCTGCAGTATCTGGCGCTTCGGTGGGAGCGTTTTAGGATAACTATTCGGACAGGTAACAAACAGCATTTTTTCCACAAAGTTTATTTCTCAGGTGACCTTCCGTACATGTAAAGTGCAGTGGCGTCTCGGTGCCTAGCCTATCATTTGTTCTAAATCCATTCGCATTTTTCAATGGTCCTGTATTGAAACAACAAATATTTACCGTTATTTTGCACCTGTCCTACCCGTGCAGAACTGGCCTGCCGAGACGCCGTCCTTCGGACAGCGTAACTGTGTCATTCGCAAGTACGTTTGCTAGACCAAGCTATCAAACGGTGGTGGGAAGAGCGAAGAAAGGCTTCCTAGCTCTCGCCGAAAAACTCGTTCAGGCCGTCAAACGTTCTTTCAGAATCGATGACTCTTGTGTCGATAAAGCCTATGACTTGGAAATAGCGGGGAAAAATACGAATGAAACACAATTATGACAGTACGAAGTCTGCGCCCGTACTGTCGTGCTACTACTGCACCAACCCCCCTTTCTTGGTAGATTACCACATTTGTGCAGATCCTCGCTAAAACGGCAGTCTTCTCCAAAACAGCCCCCTTCTGAAATCGCTCAAGTGCAGCCGAACGGGGGAGTGAGACGCAACGTGCCACCCTAGAGAACGATAATTGAAACTTCCTTGAGAACCACGTCTTCACCCTGAAAGCTGTACAGGCCATCAAGTCATCGTATTGGTCGCGCGACCGCAGCACCACATTCTCTCCAGCCGGCGAACCGTGAAACGTATACATAAGGGCGTGCGCGGGAGCAGACGTTCGGCCTCTTCACAGTGGTATTTTCGCGACACGACGCAATCGGTCTGGCCCAAGCAAAACGGCGGTACGAGGTAGTGTTGTGTCCTGGGCCGCGACAAAATTACACCTAAAACTAACGGGTGAGATCGATGCGCCCAATAAGTGTGCCAACTCCACGACGAGTGAGTGGTATAGGAAAGGCGACAAGCGTGGGTCAACTTGGTAGGGAGAATCGACTGTTTCGGTTTTATCTCCTTTCTGCGACGACTGTTGTAGTTTTCACATTTCTTATATTGTAAACCAACTATAAAGTGACGGAATGCGTGGGACGACTGCTCGGATAATGAATCGCATTCGTTGCTTTCTATTTGCAGAAGTCTTGCAAAAATTGAGCTACGGTTGTGTGGGGAGACAAACGCCGTGTTCTGATAAGCACAAAAATATATCGGATCAAGCCGTCGCTATTTACAACTCTTTCGCATTCCCAGCAACATGCGCCGAGGCAGTTTATTAGGTGGATGGCATATTGGTATACTGATTGATTTGGTTGGTAGTGTTTGACGTCCCAATGCGGCTCAGGCTATGAGAGACACCGTAGTGGAGGGCTCCGGAAATTTCGACCGCCAGAGTCGATGTTCTCCCGTATACGGGCGCCTTGGTTTCCGCCTCCGTCGTAAAGCGATAGTCGCGGCCGGCTCAGCAGTCGAGCACCTTAACCACTGCGCCACCGAGACGGGGCCGTTCGTCTGTTGGGGTGCGTTGATTTTGAAAAGACAACACAGTCCGGACGGGAAGTGGGCTCTACTTCCTACGTCGACTGTCTCAGTTCGCACTGCGTTGTCCCTTCAGATGCGGTTTAATAAGAACTGCGTATGTTGTCGAATGCTCGGAGTAATGCAATTTAAGCTTGGATAACGATGTTTCATGGCTTCGAAACAGATGGGCTTGTAATGTCAAATGTGTGCAGCCTTTTTTTTTTAGGCTCCTTTGTTTTTCCTCTTTGTTGCGATGATGTTCAGCTAAAATCGAGCTGAAAAGTTGCACGTTATTTTTTAGACTTTGCACAGAGCAATATATTCATTTCATAGTTAAGTTGTAGAGTCCAAAACTGATTTTTGCACAGAAATAAAATAGAAGAATTGCATAGGAAACAGAAAAGAATTAGGAAAATCAAGCACTACGCCTGATTGCGCACAGCTCTAAGCTTATCTGCATTAGGAATAAGCGAGTGGGTTTTGGGCTCCCAGCGCACAGAGCATGCATGCCCCATATCTTACCCGGCGTTTCAGCCGACAAGGATGCTTCGCCACGCAGGAATATTTTTTTTTCGAAGCGTCTCATAATTTCTCGCCGAAATGAACAAAATGTGCTTGAATGAGGTCGTAATATAGGAAATAACCTAGTACTGATACATCGCATGCGACAACCGACCACTACGATGAGCAAGTACGTTGCTTCATTCCACGGCGTTGATGACACTTTGCATATTTTAAGCATATAGCTGAACGCCGGACTTCCCTCGCCGTACACGATGTGCTGCTGACTTGAGAAGTGCATTTCATGGTCAGTCGTCTGCTCGACAAAGAGTAGAGGGGAATATAGGAGTTCATCTTCTTTTACACGAGGCAATAATATTTATCCATCTATGTACTAGCACCACTCGGCGCTGCTTTGGTAGCCTATTAGCCCGTAGCATAACCCCCCCCCCCCATATGGCTTGAATACTATCGGTTGCACAACTAAAGCTTTTATTGAGTGATTGATAAGCGATTGATCGATCGATCTGTCCCTGATGTGGGTGCACGCGAAAGCAGGTCGATGTGATGTTGTAACCAAGTGGTAAGGTGGCAAACGCTGCCGGTGTTCACGTGTCCTTTCAATGGGCCGCATTCGCCGGTTGGATGCTGTCGCTGGTGACCATAGTGGCCATCACCCACGTCCCGTGGTTCTGGAAGAAAGAGGGTCGGCACATGAGGCCCGGTGGCACAGAGTACGCCATCTACGATGCCTTCCACCGGGTCCTCTTCTCGGCGGCTATTGCCTACATCGCACTGGCCTGTGCCTGGGGAAGCGGTGGAGTCATCAAAGTATTCCTCACCTGGGCTGGCTGGCTTCCCATCAGCAGGCTGTGCTTCGCCATCTACATCCTGCACCCGTTCCTTATCTTCTACTTCAACGGAACGACGCGCGGCGTGATCTTCTATACAGTCAAGTTAGCGGTAAGGCTGTCGACAAGTTCCACCATGGACATCTTAAGGATGCAGCGATTTGTGCCAGCTGTTATTTTCACGTAATTTCTTGAAATGCTACGTCATCTTTTTGGCTGATATTTATCGGATATGCAATCGATCAATACTTCATCCACTTGGTGTTGAATATGCGTTATTTTATTCACCGTCCATCCGCATTACGTTGTTCTGTAATTCCGGACATTCTCAATGTTACGTATTTTAAGGACATTCACCAAATCTCTCGCTCAAGCAATGGCATGCGTGCAAAAAAATCAGCACCGCTGCAAGAAAGAACACACAGCGCGAGTTCAGTTTTATTGGGGCAGCGCTGACATCCAGTTTCTTCTTTTTTTCGATGCAGCTGCTGCGCTTGTTTCTTTTGTCGTGCGTGGCGCTGGCAACAACCTAAGTGCTGGTTAATATGTATTGTACTTCTCTGGCATGAAAAACAGGAACGCTGTGTGGCACTCACCCTATATACTGCAAATGTACACTCCTGTCAGCTGGGCTAACCTCTTGTGACAGCTTGTTAAGTAATTTAAGTGGTCACGTGTGTCAATTATATCAGCCCTCTAGTAACAAGCTAGCGCCTAGTTACTGCGAACTAAAAACAAAAGCACTAATCACACCAGTACACTTTCTTTCTGGTGTAACGAGGGAATCTTCCTCGTGAAACTGAACTGCAAATATCTTATGAAAAGCTTGAGTTATAACCGCCAATTTCATTGTTGCTTACTGCGCCGCTGAAAAATATCAGCAGAACAAGCGCTGTTCCACACTCAAACACCGCCACCACGATCGTGCACAAGTGATTGAATTCATGGCTCTGGTGGCGCTAGGCCCCCCATCTCTACTCAGCCTGTTTTTCATGCCATTTGTCTTGTCAGCCTTTCTCTTCTTTTTTTTTTTTGCAGATGGAAGAACTCCTTTGGAACATAATGGCGTGCATCATAGTCAGTGTACCAGTGCACCTACTCTTCGAGGCACCATTTGTTCGGCTGGGCGAACAGTGTTCCCAGAAGGAAGACGAGGACTCAGTTTGCGAGTCGATGGACTCCATGGACATGGCTCTACAGGAGAAGAACGCTACATCCAAGTACAGTTGTCTTCCGAGCTGGTCCTTCGAGAGACGTGTGCAGTGTCGTGTTCTTCCGGTTGCCTCCGCTGCCTTCGGTTGGACTGAAATACTCAAATGTTACCGCTGCCGTGCTTTTCCGTTATCGTTGTGAAATAAAAAAGCGCCGAGGGCAGCTGTACCAGCACCGATTGGTAATAAAACAAGCTTCGTTGTGCCTCTCTGTTGTTTAGCTGTCGATATCGCGTATTGAATCAAAAGATAATTATTCTGGTTAATGGAACGAAAATCATTTCTCGTGTATGCATTTGTCACGACTGCACCCGTCGGGGAACGGCTGTGGTCATGGTATTCGGCTGTTGACTAATACGTGTGCGTGTGGTTTGGGCATGATCTGTTTTGAACCCTGTATTTCCAGTACTATTCCTGTTCTCGCCAAAACCAACTGCAAATTGTGTAAGCGTGAAAATAGTGCGCTGAACAGCAGGTTTGCTCTGAACGACTGTTGTTGGAATAAAGCGCTTTTTTTTACCTTTCAGGGTTTGTTGAAGCAGCAATAGACTTCCTTGGTAGAGTTTTGCACGGACTGCCCCAACGCCGAATACTATTCCTAGGAATAAGTACTACAGCAGTGTTGTTGTTTTAGTAGTGGTAGTAGTAGTAGTAGTAGTAGTAGTAGTAGCA
This sequence comes from Amblyomma maculatum, assembly GCF_055883805.1. Taxonomy (NCBI): domain Eukaryota; kingdom Metazoa; phylum Arthropoda; class Arachnida; order Ixodida; family Ixodidae; genus Amblyomma; species Amblyomma maculatum. The sequence goes on from NC_139350.1 coordinate 85,387,541, forward strand.
GCAGCACAGCTGCAGCATTAGTAGTAGTAGTAGTAGTAGTAATAGTAGTGGTAGTAGTAGTAGTAGTAGCAGTAGTAGTAGTAGTAGTGGTAGTAGTGGTAGTAGTAGTAGTGGTAGTAGTAGTAGTGGTAGTAGTAGTAGTAGTGGTAGTAGAAGTAGTAGTAGTGGTAGTAGTAGCAGTAACAGTAGTAGTAGTAGTGGTAGTAGCAGTAGCAGCAGCAGCAGTAGTAGTAGTAACAGCAGCAACAGTGGTAGTGGTGGTAGTAGTAGTAGCAGTAGAAACAGCAGCAGCAGTGGCAGTAGTAGTAGCAGCAGTAGTAGTGGTAGTTGTAGCAGCAGTAGCAGTGGTAGTGGTGGTAGTTGTAGTAGTAGTAGTAGTAGTAGCAGCAGCAGTAGTAGTAGTAGCAGCAACAGCAGCAGTAGTAGTAGTAGTAGCAGCAGCAGCAGCAGCAGCAGTAGTAGTAGCAGTAGTAGAAGCAGTAGTAGTAGCAGCAGCAGTAGAAGTAGCAGTAGAAGCAGTAGCAGTAGTAGTAGTAGTAGTAGCAGTAGTGGCAGTGATAGTGGTGGTAGTATTAGCAGTATCAGCAGCAGTAGTAGTAGCAGTAGTAGTAGTAGCAGTAGGAGCAGCAGCAGTGTTAGTAGTAGTAGTAGCAGCAGTAGCAGTATCAGTAGTAGTAGCAGCAGCAGCAGTATCAGTAGTAGTAGCAGCAGCAGTGGCAGTGGTAGTGGTGATAGTAGTAGTAGTAGTAATAGTAGAAGCAGCAGCAGCAGTAGCAGTAGTAGTAGTGGTAGTGGTAGTGGTAGTAGTAGTAGTAGTAAAATTTGCGAGGTTTAGATTCGCTTAGGTTGATCAAGGCGCGTGAAAGCACTGTTTCGCACGGTTTTGATTGGATGTTTAATTGCTACTGAAATACTTTTCACAGAGTTGGTAAATTTTTAAGTTTTTTTTTGCTTTGGAAAAGTTCAGACCCATTACCTGTGTCTCGTCTTGATGGAGATCTACACGCGCTCTAAATGGAACATAAAAGGAGGCACTTATGTATTCGGTATGAATCCCTACCTGAACTAGCTCCAGCTTGACTACCAGACGAATGCGAATAGGGAAGCGATGTGGTATGACACCACTGTGAACACAACACAGCGAATGGTTGCGTCACCTTTTTGATAAGCAATCACTTCATGTATTTTTGTCACACTTCTTGTGCATGCCATGACTGGGACAAGTAAGGCTCTCGCCTTACAGTTCATTTTTGTAGCTGCGAAGGCAATGGTTAAATCCGTGGTCCTCAGTTTACGCACAGTGGCCGTAGACCAGAACCCCACGGCGGACTCAATCCGGCGTCCCCGCTCGTTCAGCGATTGCTGGCAGCTCGATTCGGAGCCACCACCTCTGTTACTGTGCATTCTGCCTGATCAGTTCAGAAATGTGTGAAACTCTGCTAAATAGTTTGAAAACCGCCAGGATGTCTATCTACTGCGGTGGTCGTTTAAGATACTCGCAGTGTGCCCTCGCCATATGGCTGACAGATGCAAGCAAATGCAACGATTCGGTGCCTAATCATTTATAAGAACAGGGTAAGAAGTAACGAAACCGGACTGGCCAGCTCTGTTTCAATGCTGCGCCTTCTTGCGCACGTATCATAACCAACCAGGAGTGAGAGATCAAGAAAAAGTGGCATGTTTTATCGTGCAACTGTGGCTGACAGAGGACAACAGCTTCAGCGAGCGTTCCCTCGCCCTGATTTAGCACATTATTTTTGGCAAGCGACCAGGGCAGCTCTAATGCTTCGCACCTGTTATGTTTTTTTAATATGCCTCTACTACCTAGCATAAAGCCACAGGCGGTTGTAAGCTGCCAGTGATATTATGACAAAGATCCGAGCCGTACGGCAGACATGCCCTCAAGGCATAGGAGTGTCTTATTCATCGTCCAAGGGTTCTCAAAGCCTTTAATTCAGTTTCGGAAGGTTCTAAGCTCTTACCACGTCATATTGCGTCGCGCAATTTCTCGGCCATTTTCTGCAGAACAAGATATTATAGAAATAATAAGCCATAATATCTTGCTTAAGCGTCGTGCATAATAAATTGCATATTCGTTTTGAAACCTTTCCCATAATTCTTTTTTCGCGCCTGTTGGCATGGTAATGTCCAAAGGTCGTGCCCAGCGGGGAGTCAAAACTTCTTTTCCCAAAAACCCCATAGACAATACAGATCTTCTAAACGGACTGCTTTACTGTGCAGTGTTGCCACCTTCGTCAGCTGGATTTTCTCAGGTGTGAGTACAAAATGTTTCTTTTTTTCCAATGAAATATTTTTCCGTGAAACAATAATTTCAGATTGAACACCTACAATCAAATTTATATGAGAAGTAGCACAATAAAATAAAATATAAATCCCGCGCATAATGTTGATCAAGGGTGTAGTTCTTCATCGCGCCATCCCGAAGCTATCTGCAGGCTGAGAGAAGCCATAGAGTTTCCAAATATACGCTATTTAGAAACTGAAAGCTAGCGGCCTGTTCTTGATTTGCGCCAACCCTTCCTCGCTAACCCCTACCACGAATTTCCTATGGCGCAGTTGAGGGGACCCAACCACGCGTCGCGAAATACACGGGTGCACTGTGGCGGCGGCAGCCCCAACGGCATCGGCCCGTCTAAAGGTACAAATTTCCATCTATCTTTTGCGCGCATCGCTCGCCTCATGTTTCTAGCAAAGCCATGGTTTTTGGATTTTTGAAGCGAAAGCCCAACAACACCAGGTTGTTCGTGCCGTCGGGTGTGCACCGTTTTCACCTTTAGGGAGATTTTGAGGTGAAACTTCTTTATTGAGCCTGGTGGTCGCCCTGGGACTTTGGGGTATTGTCCTGTAAGCCACCAAGTGTCCCGTGACCACTGGCAAGATGAAGGTAGCGTGACTTGCTTGTCACTTTGGGGCATAGTCAAGTAGGCCACCAAGTGGCCCGTGACCACTGGCAAGGTCACGTGAGGTGACGTGAGTGTGACGTGGAAGTGGAGGGCGCTAAAGGGGAGATACTCTCACGGTCATGTGATTTAGAGGTCAAATTTCTGTGTTAAGCCTGGTCGTCGCCATATGACTTTTGGGCAGTCACGCAGACAACAAGTGGGTCGTGACCACTAGCACGGTCAAGGTCATGTGAGGGGACGTCAGTGATGTGAACGTAGAGGGCGCTAGAGGGATGATACTGTCATGATCACGTAAGGTGACGTCAGTGTGACCAGAACGGTTGCTTGGCGGGCTAGTTGGTTCATATCTAACTTGTATTACAGCGCGAACCACAAGAAGGGACGACGACAGACACAGTGAAAAGAGCGCTGACTTCCAACTGTTTATTGCTTCCAACATGTTCCAACATGTTCTTTTCCGCAAAAACTCATAAGGATGGCAGTCCACTTCGTGTGATTATTTCAGAAAAGGAAACGAGGCAGAAATGTTTAGCTCTTTTTCTGCAGGATAAGTTGGCCATGCTAACAATTAAAGACCCATTCCTTGTTAGGAACTCTGAACAGGTTGTTGAATACTTGCGGCAGCATGAGACTGCAAATGTATCGGCCTTTTCCATAGACATAAAGGACCTTTTTTAGTCTTTGCCGCATGATGCCCTGCTATCATGTGTTGAACAGGCCATTGATAGGATGGGTGCCGTTTCGTTCCAGAGCAGTCGTGGTTTAAATGTTAATGGATTTCTAGAATTCCTTGATGTGTACCTGCGATCTACGTTTGCCACCTGGGACAAAGGTTTTTACCTGCAAAAACGCGGAGTATGCATTGGATCATGTATTGCCCCGGTCCATAGCGACTTGTTTTTAGCCATGCACGACAGTATAATTGAAAGATGTCTCAAAGGTACAAGTGTTGTCCAAGTCTTTAGATTTGTAGATGACTTTTTAATCATAATTGACAATGCCAATGCGGGTTTTCATGTAACAACTGAAGACGTGCTTAACATATTCAAGCGGAACTTATCACCTTTAATTTTGACGCACGAAATGCCCAACAACCATTCCATTAGATTTTTGGAGCTAAGACTAAAGTTTTATGATAACCATGTTTGTTGGGGGTATGAACCACGGGGAAAAAAAGGTTTATTACCCGCTGTATCTGCTCACTCGAAGCTTGTAAAACGCAGCGTTGTCAAATATTGTTTTGTAAATGCCCTGACTAAATCCTGTGACCATATGCTTAAAGAAAGTCTAGCCCTGCAAATTAGACGCCTGTCTGACGCGGGGTTCCCGGAGGCCCTTGTAGTTTCGGTGGCCGAGGGCCTGCTCCAGAAAATGAAACAAGTCCGGCAATCTGAAAAGAATGCCGTGACAGGCCCGGATGCACGCAAAAGGGTAGCAGTCATTCCGTATATCCACCAGACTTCCCACAACCTGAAGAAGATTGGAAAACGCGCAGGCGTTGACGTTGTGTTTTCGGCCCCACTCAAACTATCAGTTCTATGCAAGAAAACGAACCCGTGCTATAGCAAAAAGAAAAAATCGTGCATGATTAGACACCAGAATCAGTTTGTCACTTGCGACGAAAGTGTTGTATATCGCGTTCCGTTGTCCTGCGGACGCGAATACATTGGACAAACCGGCAGGTGTATTAATACCAGATTGAAAGAACACAACAAGAATGTAAATGATGGTGACCAGGGCCATCTTAGCAAGCAATGTCGTAATTGTGGCGATGAGTCTACACGTCGCCGCAGAAAACCTTGCGTGCCCGAGTTCCAAAAAAGCACAATCGTTGCTCGACACAATGATCAGTGTGTCAGGGAGATAATTGAGGCGGTGAACATTGCTCGTGCAGAGGAATGGTGTGTAAGCATGCCATCAGTCGCACTAACCAAGAAAGAGCTGAAAATTCTGGATCGATGGTGATTAGGGCCTTCTCCTATCGCCTATGCCTTTCATGCTGATTGTTTTTCCTGATCTTTCCTGCTGAAGCTTCAAATGTGTATAAATGCGTGGCATATCAGAATAATAAACAGTTGGAAGTCAGCGCTCTTTTCACTCCGTCTGTCGTCGTCCCTTTTTGTGGTTCGCGCTGCAATACAAGTTAGTCAGTGTGACGTGTGGGGCATAGTCACGTAGGCCACCAAATGGCCCATGACAACTGTCAAGGTCACATGAGGTGACGTCAGTGTGGAAGTAGAGGGCGCTAGACTGACGATACGTGTAAAAATAGGAGGCCCTGGGCTCCTGCCTAGCTTACAACCCTGCGCGAGATGGAGGCGGGCAAACACCCTGCTACAGAAACGCGTCGGAAAGCGAAGAAGGCATGTCGGAATGAGGCCCTGAAAAGGTGGCGTGCCGAAGAGACCGATGAAAAACGGGCTTTACGTTTGGAGAAACGCACAGTGTGTTTAATCCAAGCTTGGCAAACAGCGTACCATGTACATGATGCTTTCCCTTCCCTCCGGGGTTAACGAAAATCAAACCAGAAGCTATTTTATTTCCTCCTTCATGGCATCACAGATGCCCAAATGGTGGCTGCTGTTTGAGTTTGCAAGCACACATTTCCTCGCACATAAGCCGCATGCCTCTTTGCGAAAAAAGACGAATATCACAACTGGACACTTTGTTCAGGTTCACTAAACATCCCCTTAAACCTAACTGAGATCCGCCAAAACAATGAGATAACGAACTAAACATTCATAATCCGATAGCCGATAAATACGTATTCAGCTAAAAAGCCACAAAGGTCTTTAAATTTAGCAGGAAACTTGCTAAAATTGCAACACCTTTTAAAATCGCAGGTGGTGGGTTCAGCAATCCCAGACATAGTGATAGAATACATGGGGTTTAAACTGTTGCACGCGCATTTTCTTATGTTCCTGTCGGTTAGCAATTTTTGAGCATAAAGGCCACAAAGAAGGTCTCCTACTTCCGCTGCGTTTTCTCTACATGCTGTCTGCATGCTAGCCCTGGTGTCCCAGCCTCTCCGTTCGCCGGTACTCGGCGGGTGACAACTCGTCGAGCGCGCATGAACACACATTACTAATGAGAGAGGCATAGCATGATGCCCAAACATTGCGAAAAAGCGGGTGTTGCTAGCATTACAGAGCTGCACGATGTGTCTAGATTGTGTGGAAAAAATACCCAGTGCATATCCTCAAGTGCATATAATACAAGAAGTTGCTACTAAGGTAGTTCCAAAGCAAAAGAAATACAAAAAAGCAAACTGGTTATCTGAAGAGGCTTTGCAAATAGCTGAGGAGGGGAGGATGGCAAAAGGTATGGGGGAAAGAGAAAGATACAAGGTTCTCAATGCGGATTTTCAGAAAATAGCAAGGAGAGATAAGAATGCCTTCCTGAACATACAGTGTCAAGCAGTTGAGGACAACAGCCAATTAAGGAACACAAGAGCTCTGTATAAGACAATCAAAGATATCAAAGGAAGCTTCTGTGCTAAGCTGGGCGTGATAAAGGACAAACGAGGCAAGGACCTCACTGAAGCCTCAGAGATAAAGAAGAGGTGGCAGGAATACACAGAAGAACTGTACAAGAAGGACCCGGATGTGCAAACCCAACATAGGACGGTTGTGATTACTGATCTCGAGCCGGGCATCCTGAAGAGTGAAGTTGAATGGGCCTTAGCCAGCCTTGCTAAGAACAAAGCTAGCGGAATTGATGGTATTCCAGCTGAGTTGCTTCAAAACCTCAACCACGACGCTGTTAACACACTGCATACATTATGTCAAAAGATTTGGACAACCCTGCAGTGGCCACAGGATTGGAGGAGGTCAGTTTACATCCCCATTCCAAAGAAAGGCAGTGCCAAAGATTGTTCCAACTACCGCACGATCGCGCTTATTTCGCATGCTAGCAAGGTGATGTTAAAAATCCTGCAAGGTAGGCTGCAGCAGTATGTGGATCGGGAGCTTCCGGACGTGCAAGCTGGGTTTCGCAAGGGCAGAGGAACTAGAGACCAAATTGCCAACCTTCGCTGGATCATGGAAAAAGCAAGAGAGTTCCAGAAACCCATTTACTTCTGCTTTATTGATTATGCGAAAGCGTTTGACTGCGTAGATCACAGCAGATTGTGGCAAGGTCTCCAAGAGATGGGAGTTCCAATTCACCTCGTCTGTCTCCTCAGGAACCTTTATGAAGGGCAAGAGGCCACAGTCAGAACTGGGCATGGTCTTACTGATTGGTTTCCGAATGAGAAAGGGGTGAGGCAAGGCTGCATACTGTCGCCCTGCCTATTTAACATATATGCAGAGTGCATCATGAGGAATACCGGTCTGGACGAGTCTTCAGCTGGAGTGAAGATTGCTGGAAAACGTATCAACAACCTTAGATATGCGGATGATACCACTTTAATGGCAGAAAGTGAAGTGGAACTCAAGAGACTTCTGATGCGCGTACAAGAAGAGAGTGAGAAGTTTGGGCTTAAACTGAACATTAAAAAGACGAAGATCATGGCGTCTTGCCCTATGAAGTCCTGGAGCATCAATGGACAAGAAGTGGAAGCTGTGACAGATTTTCTGTTCTTGGGCGCCAAGATTACCTCGGAAGGAGACTGCAGCCATGAAATTAGGAGACGCCTGCTTCTGGGAAAGAGAGCAATGGTTAGCCTTGACCGCCTAGTAAAGAGCAGAGACATTAGTCTGCCAACCAAGATCCGTATAACCCGTGCTATGGTCTTTCCAGTTGTGATGTATGGATGCGAGAGTTGGACTGTGAAAAAGGCTGACCGCCGAAGAATTGACGCGTTTGAATTGTGGTGCTGGCGAAGACTCTTAAGAGTTCCTTGGACTGCCAGAAGATCAAATCAGTCGATATTGTCGACCATAAACCCTGACTGCTCATTGGAGGGTCAAATTCTAAAGTTAAAGCTCAGCTACTTTGGTCATCTGATGAGAAGAGAGGAGTCGCTGGAGAAAGATTTGATGGTGGGAAAGGTTGAGGGTCGCCGGAGAAGGGGTAGGCAGCGAACGCGATGGTTAGATGGCATTCTCGAGGCATTGCAGATGAAGTTATGTGATGTTAAGAAGATAGTGAGAGACCGGAAAGCGTGGCGTCACATGGTCCATAGGGTCACGAAGAGTCGGACACGACTGAACGCCTGAACTGAACTGAACTGAACTGCATATCCTCGGCGTGCTGCGAAGAATGGTCGACTTTAAGCGGTAGTACTAAGAAATATCCATATAACGATAACATACACGACACGCTAATAAAGAAAACTGCGCCGGCTGGGGTTCCGCGCAGTCAGCGCTCCGAGGGTACGGACTTCAAATGCACGCGTCGCGGGTTGCGCACAAGACGCACTGCCGCCCGTCAACCTTTTCTTCTGCTACGGGAGCAGTCTAGCGTCCCGTTACGGTAGCGCTCTTCACACCTTTGAAAATTCATTTTATGTTATATGTGGTATGCACTGGCGCCCACAAGGGTGCGTGTGCGACAGCAAGTTTTGCCCATGTTTTTTGTTTCTTTGTTTAGGTCTCTTTATCTACTACGTCTGCGGCTTTCTTTGCGGATCCTGTTTCGCGTACGTGAACTATTCTACGTGCTTATTCTGTACTCATTTCACTTGTGCCTATGTTATTCCGCACATGCTCATTAGAATATATAGTCGTAAACAGCATATTATATGACAGATTACCTGACACCCGAAGGCTGGATTATGATATCAGGAAGTGCCCGAGTTGGCTGCTACGTCAGACAACCGTACGACCAGTCCGATCAGTGCCAGTCACCAACTACCACCTGTCAGCGCCATGCGCCTGATTCTTCGCGCGCGACGCCTAATGTTAATCATAACGGGGCCCTTAAAGCTGTCTCGTTACAGTTATCCATATTCTGCCTTTCTCGATACGAAAGGTGTAGTTGACCTCCATAACACTGATCAATGTTACAAGCAGGAATGAAACGTGGAGAGAGGTTGTCTTGACCCGCCGTAGCCTAAAGCAGTGGTTGATAGATTGGCCCATGCATTCCGAGGTCGATATTGTTATGCTAAGGAAGAAGAATAGGAAAAAAAAAGATGCACCGTGCGGAGCTCCGGCTACCGGCACTTTTGAAAATGCCCGCACTTACAATGATACGCCACAAGAATACTTTTGTAAAAGAGATAAAGTACGTATTTAAATGCTATGCTGAAAAGCCCAGAAATTTAATGAAGTAGTGAAGTAATGAAATTACATTACAATTACTTCAGCCGAGTAATTAAATTCTCTTAAATTACATTCTAGTTTTCATCTATGCAATATCCAAATAAACAAGACAACTATCCAGGCGCAACGCACACATTCTATCACCTTCCCGCCGAATTCCGTTCCTAAGAACTATTTCCTCCCTCTTTGCTACGGCACACTTTCTATTACGAAAATAAGACAACCGCAACGAAACAACAAAAACACTAGGTCGAACGCTCGTGAAATGAGGGGCAGGCTAACATCTTGCTAGTCCAGAGCTGTTTTTCTCGCCCTTTTGAAGACCCCGAGGTTATTTATTGATTCCGTGGTCACATTAATCGACTTCGGCTCCTTGCGCTTAGGAATTCTCACGCCATGGACCTTTCAGAGTGTCTCCCCCATCCTCAATTTATCGCCCCGTTGTGACAAATGTAACCAGGCACCACTGCGCCCTAGCCGACGCAACAGGGACTGCCACTGTGCGCTGCCAACTAGGTTTGAACTCCGGTTACCTAGCACCACCTGTCCCTTCAGCAGCCCCTTGACGTCTTATACCTTGCTGCTTGGGGTACGTTTGCAGCTACCGATAGAATAGCCGCACAAAGTGCTACACAGGAAGTCTCTGACTCAGAGTTCTGCTCAATTCTGTTACATTTTGCCAATCTGGTCTTGCCAAATCTTCTTTGCCAATCCCTGCTCTATGGTTCACCGTATTTATGATAACCTTGCTTGCATTGGGTTCGGAGACCTCGGCTAGGATAATATAATGATGTCAAAATCAATAACATTCTACCGGCGATGACGTCACAATTCCGTTTGAGGTGACTACAACTTGAACGTCACCATGATGCCAAGGCTTTACGAAAAAGGCCAATGAGATTGTAAACGAGACGCCCAAATGACTTGCCGTGTCTGTGACGTAAACATCCCAACACAACCTTTAATCAAAGCCGAGCACGCGTAGAAGTAATCCTCGCGCGGAGGAAGCCCATTACGTCGCCCCTTTTACAACACGGCGGTAGAGAGGTTCATAGTCCCAATTTCCCGAGAATGAAAGCACACATTTGTTTTTACATTTTTCTGTGCGAAATCAACAATACGGTAGAATGAAAATGCGTTTTCTTTCCTGATCTTTATTTTCAAAGATGAGCGCTTCAATGAAACAAAATACAGGCTGAGAGTCGGGAAGGTAAACCGAAAAACAGACTCAGGAACAGCACTTTTACATTTCTGTGGCAAAGAGATTCAAGAACACACTACCACTCTTGAAAGCCGAGGGCATCGTCGGCGACGCACCCGGCCTTTACATCGTTGTCTTAAGCACATTCTTAAGACAGCCGGAGTTTTAGTTCCTGCACCCCATCGCACCATTGGAACGTCGAGAAACGCGATTGCAAGAAGGCGCTGTAATCACGGACAAGTTTTTCTGACTATGGAGCCAAGGCTACAGAGGGCGAAGCTTTCATCACGGTGTTACTGTTCTAGTAACGTTGGTTACTACACCATGTTGTTCAGGCATATGTGGCCGCAGTTACGGTTTCGGTTTCAGTTTTGCCTTTGTTTGAAATAATGTCTTCCGAGTATCCACCGACCCAGAAATATCTTCCTCTAAACTACCTAAGATATAAGCGAACATATATTCGCAGGTAATGAACATCACGCGCTACGTAACTTGGCGAAACAAGCGCATTACGCAAGCGCAAAGAAACCGACGGTTAGGCGCGGCTGCAGCAGCCTACATACGCTTGTTTACGTTTCCGGCAGATAGCGCGGCCATCGTGTTTCCACGATGTCGTGTATTAATTTTAAAATGCGCAACACTAACGCTGCACTGGCCGATAATGTAGTACAATCTTGATGTTATAACAACACAGGAATTTTTATAATAATATAATATTCCAGAGGACGATTCGCATAATTTATCAACAGATTATGTTCTGATGCCCAGTGAGCTGATGCGTTTTGGCTCTGTAATTTTGGCTACATAACCACAGAAGCCTGTCCGCGGGCATAGTAGAGTATTCATGTGCTTCTGGAAATCCCCATCCACTGTAGCGGTGCAGTTGTGTTTGCAATTCCAGAGTTGAAAAATGGTCAGCATATTTTGAACAAGCTATGTCTGCGTAGTGTTTGCGACATATTATAGGGGCAAAGGGGCAACTTATGGATCGGAATGGATTGGCAATAATGAAACCTTTGAAAGGTGCTTTGGAAGGGGAGGATGAAACATTTCGTTGGAACCGCGATCCAAGAATTGGGCACATCATTTCTAGATAACACTTGAGCTCGTTTCGCTCGCCTAGCATAGCTTGTTTCAGTTAATTAGCTCTTGCAGTGGATTCGTTGTGTATAGAGTTATATTAGGTGCAATTGCTTTGGTGATGCTACCGAAATTTCGAGTCTGGCGCGAAGACTGCAGCTGATGTACTATTTCCAGCCGCACCACTTCCCCGCACCAGTCTGGAGGCAGCATGACAGCTCGGGTTCTTCGCTTGTGGTGGATGTTCGCTGAAAGTTGTGCCTTTCTCTCGAGTGGATTCACCAACTCTTTACGCACGAAACAGGAGAAAAAAAATGCGTTGGGCTCCTGAGTGTTCTGTGCAGATTTGCAATTTGTTAACAAGTTAGCAGAATTACATTTGTGCCAAAGCGGATCGTAAACCTCTGCAGCTACCGTTTAGAAATATTGCGCGAAAGGGGTCACCCAACCTCAGACAGAAACGTAAAAATGGCGTGGTTGAGGAAAGCAAATTATGAAGTGCCTCATTTTATTTATCCCGCCGGGGTGGTGCAGTGGTTAGGGCTACTGTGCCGATGGATGCGGGATCAAATCCCGGTCTCGGCAGCCGCTTTTCGGTGGAGGCACAAAGCAAGGCGGCCGTGTGCTGTGCGATGTCAGTGCTCGTTAAAGAACCCCAGATGGTCGAAATGTTTCATAATCATCCACTATGGCGTCTCTTATAGCCTGAATCACTTTGACACTTTAAACCCCACGAACCAAACCAAACCATTTTTCATTTTCCTAGACCCGGCATATCCCTCTACACATCAGACGAGCGTTGAGAAGGAAAACCCCAGCCATCTTCATAACTTGTTGTTTGCGCGCTCTAGTCTGTTGTTCCCGACAGTGCACGCGCACATCGGGCTTTATCATTAATATCTGTTACCCTGAAGTCGGTGTGTGCCCTTCAATCTTTGTCACGTCTTACCTGGTAACGAACACCAGTATAAAAACAGAAGAGACAGTACGCTCTGTACTTTGGGCTAGTTATATGACAGACGCGACTGACTTCACAGGAGACATAAAATTCTTTTGTATTTGTGCATTGGAATTCCTCAGCGTGATAAAAGAGTAAATAGTCAATTGACCTTGTTGGTGAAAGTTCATATCTGAAACAGAACGGAGGACGGGACGCTAAATAAAATTCATCTTAGCAGCTGGGCTTATCGCGGGCCTTGTGTTCTGTCGTGCCGTGTTGCACACCTCTTCTCTTCTACTTTTCTTTCTTTAGCCTTTCAGCCTATACATGATCCTTTGCTTCATCAGTCAAATAAAATGCGCCACATTATAGTCACCGCTTGTGGAGCTTGCTTCGGCCTCTGTCCTTCGCAGTTTTGCATATGCGATAAGTGGGATCACCTGATGCCGAAATGCTTCTGATGATTTGATTCAAACGTGTGAATAGTTCCGGTTGTTGTATCTCACTGCAATACTGCGAGGTCTGGAGACCGTGAAGTTTTCTGCCACTTAATCTTTTGAGCTGAAGTTACAAGAGGATCGACCGCAGCTTCTACGAGGCCGACTTTCTTGCTAACTTCTTCGTTTCTTGGAACGAAGCTCGCGTTCACAGTATTAACTGTAGGAAAATGCACATCATTTGGATATTTTTCTCTCAAGGGGAGCGAAGCCGCCTCGCTACGCGCATCCGTGTATGAGGCCGCATGAACGCGGCGTTTAGATCAAGTTTACTGTCTTTTATTTTTCTCTTGTTGGGGACCGGCACTTATTTACTGGCTTCTCGATCTCGCATTATGCCAAGATCTTCCTGCAGCACACTACGCACATCTTTAAAAATTGTACCACACCGCACACTCGTCACGGTGTGTAAAGATTACTTGCGATGAAAGAAAGGCGGTATAACGTTCCCACTCTCGGTGCCCGCCGAAAACGCGCCATGAGGCGAAGGATAGAGAGAAGGAGGAGAAAAAGCGACGCTTTGGTGGAGGGCTGCGGCTTAATTTTTACCCCCTGGGGCTCTTTTAAGGGCGTTGGGCTGCGGAGCGCGAGGCCACGAGACCGAGCCCCGGACGCAACGGCCGCATTTCGATGGACACGAAATGCAAAAGAAGCCCGTGTGCTGTGCGCTCTCGGTCGGCGCGCTATCTTGAAAAGCCCTGCAGGTGATCGAAATTAACCTGCTGCCCTGCAACACGACGTCAATTTCTCTCTACGTTTCACTCGATCGTTCATACCTTCCTTGCCTTTCCGGGCGAAGTAACCTGCCTTCCTTTCGTTTTTTTTTTACCCTCTCGTTACTGAGCAATACTCTGCAATGCCTTCTTCTCGCAGAAAAATGATCTCAAGGACGTTTCCGAGCTGATGGACGAATTCCCCGGCTTCTTGGGACTCTGCCTCCCGTCGGCGTGCACCGAAAGGGCCCTCCGGGCCATACATGGGAAATTTACTTTTGAAAATAAATAAATTACATTACTAATTACTGTACTGAAAATTGCAGAAAAGTAATAAATTACATTATGCATTACTGCTCCCAAAAAGTAATGAAATTACGTTACGGTTACTTCTACTGAGTAATGCAGTTACTTTTAAATTACTTTCTACTCTCCATCCAGACAAACACTAAGTAAAGCTAGTAAACAAAAGAAAAACTTGTTCTCCAGGCGTGAAGCACCCACATTATTTCGTCTTCCCGCTAAATTCTGTCCCAGAGAGCTTTTCCTTCCCTCTTTCCTACAGCACTCGCCATTACAAAAACAAGACAGGAGCAAAAAAGAAAAAAAAGACAACTACAACAAAAGCAGAAGCATGGCCAAATAATCGTGAAATAGCCGGCGAACCCAGCGTCTTGCTGGCCCGCAGCTGTCTCCCCTATCTGAAGGGCCCGAAGAAGCTAGGTTATTTATTGCTTCCGCAGTCCCAAGAATCGACTTCAGCACCTTGTGTTCACTGCTCAGTAATGTTCAAGCCATGGTGGCTCGCGCCATGGACCCTTCCGCCTATTTCCCCAAGCCCTAATCCTCCCTCGCCCTGGTGACGAGTGTAACCAGGCACCACTACGCCCTAGCCGACGCAACAAGGAGTGCAACTGCCCTGCGCTCCCAACTAGTTTTTAACCAGCCTTTTTTGCACCATCTCTCCCTTCAGCATTCCCTTGACGCCTTGTGTCCTGCTGCTTGGGGAATAGTTCTCATGGGACAGCCGTGACCATGCTACACACGAGGTTTCAGACGCACTGTTCTGCTCAATTCCGTCTCCTTTTGCCGATTCGTTACGCTCGGCTTCGGCTTGCCGCACGTCATTCTTGCTTTCGCGGCACTGTCCTAGTGGCGCCCTTTAGTAAAAGTAATTTCGAAAAGAATTAATAACCTTTGTTGCGAAATTACTACCAAAAGTAATTCATTACATTCCTAAATTACCAAACCGAGAAAGTAATTAATTAAATTTATTACTGGCAAATAATTAAATTAGAGTAATTGCTTTACTGTAATTCAATTTCTGCCATGTCTGTTCCGGGCTATTGGAGCTGGAGGTGAGTGGGCGCCGCTGTATACCGGTAGGTAGCGAAACATGGTTTGGTTTGTGAGGTTTAACGTCCCAAAGCGACTCAGGCTATGAGAGACGCCGTAGTGGAGGACTCCGGAAATTTCGACCACCTGGGGTTCTTTAACGCGAAAGATGAACGGAAGCGCGCACATGCGGCCGGTGTTCGTGCTCTCCTGTGCGTGGCAGCATGGGAAGTCTACACATGACCGAACTGTTTCAGAAGGAAGGCTAAATCATCTGCAGAATGCTTGTTGTTGAAAATTGCTGACAAAAAGAAAAAAAGAAAGAAGAGAGACGTCTAAAACTGTAGGACAGCCTTAAACTGTTTACAGGTATGTAGGCTCAGCAAGTTTGTGTCCTCCTTCCTTTTTTTTACTTAAGGCTCTTGAGAAATAAAATTAGCAACGCAGTGAAACTTCTACTTTCAGTGGGAGCGCCAACCAACTTGAGCAAGTGTCTGAGCAAGGATGTCCTCCACTCTCAAGAGCCATTCAGAATATTGGTTGTATTGTGTGTAACAAAAATACATGGGGAAAGGAGAGGCATGTTAACTGTCACTCCCTGCGGACACCCCGACCACGCCATGGGTGAAGGTAGGAGGTGGGGAGGGAGACAGTAAAGTCCGAAAGGGGCACCGCAGTGTTGCATGGGGTTCTTCCTCGTGTTCTGATATAGTACATAGGACTAATCATGGGAGGCGAAAAATGGTAGGGGTAACATTAAGAGACAGAAAGCGTGCAGAGCGGGGGCTCATAGAAATAACAAAAGTTACTGACATTCTAGTGGAAATCGAAAAGAAATGGGCACGGGTAAGACATGTAGTGCGAAGAGAGGATAACCGATGGTCGCTTAGGGTAACAAACTGGATTCCAAGGGAAGGAAAGCGTAGCAGGGGGCGGCAGAAAGTAAGGTGGGCGGACGAAGTTAAGAAGTTCGCAGGGGTCAAGTGGATGCAGCTGTCACAGAACCTGGGTTAATTGGAGAAATATGGGAGATGCCTTCGCCCTGCAGTGGGTATAGTCAGGATAATGATGATGATATCGTACATGACACAGACGTCCTTAGGCTTTTGCTTCCATTGAAGCGTTACCACCGTGGCCGGCATTCGGCTCGTGTTCAACAAGAGTCGGAGGAAGACGAGGAGGAAAGGCAGGGAGGTTAACCCGTAAAAGAAACCGGTTTGCTACCCTGCACTGGGGCAACGGGGTGAGTGGATATAAAAGTTGTGAGAGAGGGATGGGTAAAGTTAGTACAGTCACGTCAAAGAAATGTCACATCACATCACGTCACAGTCATATCACGTAACATAACAGCAAATCATAGTGTTTCGGTTAGGCCTGTGCTTTTCATAAAGCTGAGCAGGACCTGGGAGGTCTTAAACGTGGACGATCGCCGTGTCCAGGGACCTAAAATCTTAATTTCAGTCAATGGGCGACCTTCTAGATGCTCCATAGCATGGCATATACACTGTCTTTCCTCACTGTATATGGGGTACACTCACAAAGAATGTGGCCTATAGACTCGTCGCAGCCGCCTATCATAAAAGAAAACGAGTTTGTGAATGCTACACCAACCCACAGGCGGCACAGCAAAGTTTCTTCGCGTCGGGGTAGGCCAGATGGAAGCCGGAGCTTCAGGTCAGGGTCCAGGGATTTTATGCAGCAGTTCGCAAACTGGCCAGAATTCCACAAGGAGAGCGTGTGTTCCCGTGTAACCATGGGGTACCAAATGGCTGGTATCGCCAGTGTAGCACGTGGATTTTACCACGTTCTCCTAAAGACTGTTTCCTAAGAAAATGACTGTGTTTAAGGAACGAAAGACGACCCACTCTGAGCTGTGTAGGAGGGTAAAAAGCAACAAAAGGGAATGCAGTTGTGTTGCTGTAATTTACGACCAAACTGTACGTATGTATCTTCAGCAATGAATAACGTATCACGAAATGGTTGACTGTTCATAACGAAGCAGAAGTACGCAAACTTAACAAGGACACAGAAGGCGAGACACTGCGCTGTCTCTCGCCATCAATTCCTGTGCCCTTGCGACGTTCGCGCTATTTTGCGTCGTTGTTCAACAAAGCGACTCAGCATTGTGTGCTTTCTCCGTTTTGTGGCTCCTCTGGTATGCGTATTAAATTGAAAAGAAGCGCGGACGTTGAGGGCGAGAACTGTATGCGGCGGCCGGCGCTTTTTGTTCTCGGTGACAGTGGCCGCATATAAAGGTCACCGTGTTGGATGGGGACCCGGTCCTTTTTAAAATTCATAAGCTCTAACTAGCCCCGTCTCGATGACTCATAGTTTGACGCTCGACTGCAGCGTCTACGAGAGTAAGTGGGATCACGTGGCTCCTCTTACAGCTGCTGAGTAGGCGCTCCAGTGGAGTTGCGCGTTTAAAAAATTGGAAGACATATTTTTAACGATATAGCGTTTAAATGCCCCGTTCTCGAAAAAAAATCCGGCATCGGATTTGTGAGCTAAATATAACGGGCATGGTCCGGGAGATGGTAGTTGGCAATTCACATGGCCGAGCAGTGAATCGGTTGTTCTTTGTAACGATGCTACATGCTCTTAAGAGCTGCCAACTCAGGCTACTCACTTCAGATGGGAGGGTGGGTAAGGATCTAACTTCTAGGGATCTTGAATGCCTAGTTAGCGACGCTACTCCCAAAGCCACGCAGGCACATTCGCAAGGTTTGGCTGGCTTTATCTCTATTTTCGGTGGTTGCCATTAACGACATCTCGTTGTACCCTTAAATGGGGAGCTTAAATGTTCCGTAAATATTTTATTACTTTAATTTTGCTTGTTAGCGAATGTCAGCATCGTACATACTGATCTTGCGCCGTCGCTAGAGTTGCACTTTAAGCTGTTACCACGTTCCGTAACTTCTCATCAATACCGGACGTACGCTACGAAACCTAGCGTAAGCTCCCATTTTTGTCCTAAAGTTAGCTGAGATAAGCTCAGTTAACCAAGCTAGTAATGGACAAAGAAGTGACTGTTCATTATCACGTGTGCAGGAAGCATTTGAGCGAGCATTTTGTCTACAGCGTTCACGCGCAAAACAGTTCGAGGTGTAGTGGGCGAAGGACCGGCACGGGATTTTACGTTCTCCTGCTTATTTTAAATCTAACAAAGCTAGACTGTCGCTGGGAGGCTGGAAATGTATGACAGTGCCTTCACGAAGCCAATACCCTCCATTCTTTTACATTTTGAGGCTCTAAATGCACTGCTGTTCTGGCTTTCACCATTACTCAGTTCAAATACTTTTTCTTAATTCCATGATCAAACAAGGAGCTCATTTGCAACAAATGGTGCTGATGCGTGCAATGTGTGTTTCTCTCCCTTGCAGTGCTGTTTTACGTCTCTAAACTGGAAATGAAAGCGCCGGACGTGAAGATGGACATTGAATTAGTACAGTGCGTTACGAAGGAGACGCTCGGCACGCATGAACAGTCTGCTACCTTATTAGCGGCGTCGTAATTAATGCACTACTTTTTAAGGCGAAAGCCTCTTTTGGCTCATAGTGAAAAATCTCACGTGCGCGAGATCTGCCCGAGAGATGCCGCTAGGTGTGGTCTCTCTTGTCTACCGTTCCTGTCGTCTCCATGGCAACGTAGGGGGCGCGATGGTCAGCGAAGCCATATCGCCAATCTCACACTTGCAGGAGCACTGCAACGAACGCGCGCAAAGGCGCGCCACGCGACAGGAGCGATGGTGCACCGTAAAATCCCACTCTTGAAGCCCCGCGCGGGTAGCGCAGCGGTTAGGGCTCGCAACCACTGTACCCAATAATGCGGGATTGAATCGCGGCCTTGGCGGGCGCTTTGCGATGGAGGCGAAAAGCTAGGCGCCCGTGTGCTGTGCTATGTTACATCAGTTAAAGAACCCCCTGTGGTGGAAATTTCCGGAGCCCTCCACTAAGGCGCCTCTGATAGCCCGTGTCGCTTTGGGAAACTAAACCCCATAAACCACAAACTGTAAACTACACTTTCACCAGCACTGCAACGACCGCGATCCTCGTTCGAAACAAGGGCTCAAAGCTAAAGGGGCGCAGCAGTGCAGCCGTGGCCTAGTAGTTCGAGCACCCGTGTCGGTTGCGGTAGGTGGTTAGTTAGACAGCCACCCCCCGCCGCACACCCACAGGTAAAAATCGGTACAAGTGTCCTGCGGCCTCGCGCTCAGCTTACCTAGGGGTGTGCGCTTAGAAAAAGCTGCGTAAACTACGCGGCTCCCCCTGGTGGGCCAAACCCAGTTTCGTACAACCTAACAGCCTGCAAATGTGGTTTATATTCGTATTGGTAATTACTTTGAACTTCAGCTTTAGCAGCAGTCAGCAGCAGCTGTAAAAAAAAAAGTGGTGACATAAAGGGCTTCTCCCGCGCGAGGCAGGCTGCATTTCAGGAGATTCGGGCAAAGACGGAATTGATAAAGAAGATGACGTGCCAGTCGCGATAGAAAGGTCGCCATGTTCCTTTGAAGTGTCAGCCGAGGTAATAAACGTTGCCACAGATTTAAGTGCAATGGACCAAACAGCTCCGAAGAAACCACACTGCCCGCCACATCCTAGTGCCGACGTCGTCACACCCGGTCTTCAAAGGCCTTCTCTTTTGAGGCAGGTACACCACGATGAGCGACAGGAAGGTGAATTGCGAGTGTTGTGCTCAGCGCCGCATTCTCCTGAGCGCAGCGGAGACGGAGCATCCGGGACGAACTGGAGCTGGCCACCTGCAAGCGGAACAAAGTCTGAAGAAGCGAGACAAGTCAGTCAAAAAAGCCTCCGGCTCGAGCCACGACTTCGTCTTTGGGGCCTAGATGCAACGCTAAGCTTACGTCAGCAGCACTAAGTCCGGCTCTCGCAAATACTGCGTTGACGTTGAGGCAAAACGAGAGAAAGGCGGCAAACTTCGACGTGCTCACCTCTTCGTCGGGCGCTCTCAGAAGTTTAGAGGATGAACCCTCACGTGCTTCCGTACCGGGACAATTAAAGTCAGACGAAGATGGCAGACACTTCAGCGACGACACTGTTGGAGTTTCTAAACATTCGCACGAGCACTCGTCTGTGACACAGCAGCAAATTTGGAAGGAACCCGAGAGGGAAAAGGAAGGTGGTCGTTGTGAAGAAAGGTCCGTCCAGCTCGATGCTCCGAGTGGCCAGCTCAACAAGAATGCTTCGCAACACAGTGTGGCGGTCGGCAGCTCTCAAAATTTGTACGTTCAGAAGGCAAGTATTGGAGCCCAGCCAGACGGGGCGGGCGACTCGAGCTTTGTGCGTACAAGCGAGGAAGATCTCGGTGCGGTTGACGGTGGCGGTGCTTCAGACCCCGGTGCGAGTCGAGAGGCAAGGATGAAGGTTGAACCACAGGTGAAATTTGATGTGTGCGAGGCTCGCAAGGTTATCTTCACCTTTTCCGGCATCGGGGCGGTGACCAGCGCACTCGAGACTGAACCCGTAGTGACGCTGAAGAGTAAAATGCGCGAGGTCCTGTGCCTGTACACATTCCACGCGGTGTGCCGATTCCGCAAATTTTTTGGTGTGACCATGGTCTCTTTGGGCCTGTCTTTCTGCTTGGGAGAGTACGACAACTTTTGTCATTGGCCATTCCGCAAGACCGTTTTTTTTGAAGTCCTTCATCCCCAAAGGAAACCAAGGTTCATGAAAGCAGAGTTATATCCACTACGGGCAGTGCCAGAAGATGCATTTACGAAGCCAGTCGCCGGAACTGAAAATCCCGCCGTGTTCACTCAAGATTATGCTTGGGTCAACGTTGTAAAGGCAGGGTTTGTCGCCAACGATGCCCTCTGCTTTCAAGTGTGGTTTGAGTGACGTGGTAGTGTGTTCTTGATGCTTCGTGCTAAATAAATGTAAAAGTGCTGTTCCTCAGTTTGTTCTTCGGTTTATATTCCCGACTTTAATCCTGTATTTTATTTCATTGGCGCACTCATTTTGAAAATAAAGATCAGGAAGGAAAAATCATTTCACCCTACCGTATCGTTAATATTTACTGAAAAACGCAGAAAGGATATCTTGCTTTCATTCTCACGAAATCAGGAGCATGAAATTCCGTCCCATCCTGATGTAAAAGGGGCCCCAAAATGGGCTTCTGCCGCGCGAGGCGGACTTGCGGTTGTCCGATGGCGGTGCGAATTACTGGCCCATCGGCGCAACGTTTTTGGTCCATAGCCTCTTTGCCCAGCCTTTCATCCTAAAGATCAGAGCACTAGGCCGGGGGAAAGCTTGTAGCCATTGAAAACCGGTTGGTGCCCGGCGGTATCGGGAATATAACTTCGTACGTCCCGAATGCGAGGCGGATGCTCTGCCCATTGTCACCGCTTCGGTTTTTTCAACCAAGATTATTCGTCCACGTCCTCTTTTGCAAGCATTTCACCCCAGAAGAGCCCAGCACCAGGACGGGGGAAATCTTGCACCCATTGGAAACCGGAGTTTACGCTGCGGCACCTGGAATCGAACCTGGTACCGTGTGAAGCAGCAACGGTCGGGCTAGCGCCATTCTCCAGTGCAGATTCTGCAGTGCTCTCGCAACTGTTTTTTCTACTGCCTTCATGTTGTTTTCCCCGTTATCTATGATATATTACTATCATGTATTACTTTACAGCTGCAGGCATTCAATTGCGCATCTGATTGTTAGGTTCGATCTTAGCTAAAATTCATGGATAACACTTAAAACCAATCACACTATATTTTTCGTGGTTACCCAGATGTTGGACAGTTGCGCCAAAGCGGCATTTTGATACAATGCAGTATTCTGCGCCATGCTGCACGAAAAGCATTAAATTCGCCGAAATCGCGCGAGCTTGCGCCAAAAATACCGCACTTTTTAATTTTTTGCACCACTTGCTGGGGTTTCCAGGGTCGGCCGAGCATACGAAGCAGTTTGTGATGGCGACTGCTATTCCGTTCGGACCGCACGTATTCTACGTATATGTATTCGATCAGAGTGAATATTCGTGAATTGCGGTATTTTTTGTGTCCGGACTCGCGGCCAGCGATCGTGGATTGCAAGCGGCGTTAATTGGTTGCAGCATTTCACAAGGCTCATATCAGTTGCTCACCTTTCGTGGAATGGACACGTGCGGTAGTGCTAGTTAGGGAAGAAAGCGATGCCTTGACGACAATGAGAGCCGGAACCAGCAAGTGAGCGAGACATGCGGTGTGCTCGGCACGTCATAGTGCGGGGCCAGAGCGCAATCAACGAGTAGCGGCGACGAAGGCAAGCGGGTGCCAGTGCTACGATCGTTCTCGATCACTGCACCACGAGAGACGCGGCACCTGCACAACATGTCCCGCATGGCAACACAGTGGAACGGACAAAGCATCCGTGCTGTTCTGTGATCGCTTCGCGGTGACCGCTTTAATCGTTCACAAGTTTTGCAACATCGAATTTATTCGAACCTCGTTGATTCCGACTGTAGAAGCGTCGTCCTGCAGGTCCACGTAATTCTATGGCGTTGGTCGCTCTTTAATACGGGCGTGGTCGCGCTCGCACCGGTAAATTTGTGCGGGGCATCCCGTCAAGGTGCGACCCGTGCAGCCAGCGATTGAAGAACAAAGTCCTCCAAATCGGAATTTAATAGAACAGTGGTGCACGTGCACTTCACGCGTGGTATGGCGGGCACGATCACGGTCGGAGTCCCCATATGTCGACTGAAGCTCAGGGGCATTGTTTCAGATAATTTCATCGTCGCCCCGCATCTGCAGTCAGGTGCGCTATTCGGTCAATCGCGCGTTTCGAACGTTATTTGATTGGCGCGACACGGGGCCGCTATTTTTATTTGCGGATGTATTCACGCGTTCTAATGTCTACACATATTTCTCTTACTTTCATCCGTGTGCTTCGTCCACTGCGCTGAAACTGCGTGCTGCTCGAAATCCGTTCAGTGAATGAGACTGTTTCTAATTAGGTACCGCTTCCACTGCATTGCCCAGACAAAATTCGGATGACTTAATGATTTTAATGAAGATTTACATTGCATGGCCGCAGTCTCAGGTTGCTACCTACTAATATTGCTGCTACAAAACGATTATATTTCTTCTCCATAAGAATACTCCTGAACGCACATTTTCTGCCCCATAGCGTGCTTCAGAAGGCATATCTGCCTGCTCCAAGAGCTGCTCTAAAAGAAATTCTGGCCATGCCATTCCTGTTAAAGCCCGTAGGGATCAGAGTGCTTTGTGTGTCCCCATTACTTTGGAAACACGCTGTTTACGTAGCACAGTGTTTCTACTAATATACCGACGTTGTTAGATGTGGGGTTCGGGTGCACGCTGGACGATTCCCTAGACATGGCGACGCCCGTTCCACACAGGAGAGAGATGCTGACGAGTGAAGGCAGTACGGAGTTGAATGACGAAGAAGACTGGGTTTATCTACATCTTTGAAGAATCAATCAAGAACCAAGAACTAGAGCAAGAGCCAGGATGCCCGGACACATTCGGGAGTTTTATAGAGTTTGTCTTCCCTAATTTCCCTAGGTTAAGAGCGGGCCTTAGTCGAGGGAGTGTCTTGATCACTGCACAATGACTCACTTCCACAAACTCTTAAGGTAGAGACACACTAGCGGGAAGACGCGCGCGGCATGCCGCCGGCGGCAAGCAGCTTGCCGCAAAACCTGCCGCGGCGGCGGGTAAATCTGCCGCGCGACGAATGGGTCGAGGAGCCATTTTCGGCGGCTTGCCGCGTGCCGCGAATCGGATGAGCCGATGTCTCGTCTTTTTGCGCACGTATATTTTACTGTCCATCATGAGCCAATGAGAGACGTCCGGCTCAGCGACGTGCGGGTCAGTGTCGCCATCTAGTGGCTACTACAAGGGCTAACTTCCCTACAAGTTAACAAGCTACTACAAGTTAACTTCCCGCGGCTGAGGCGGCGAGACCACGATTATAACCACGATCAAGCGCCCGGAGCCATCGACGACGAAGCGAGCATTCTCATTTTGTGCCTCCGCGTTGAAAACTGAGCCTCAGTGGGAGAATATAATGGAACACTTTCTTGAGACTGCCCCTTTTACGCGAAAATCAACGGATGAGCGATCATCGGCAAAGAATCCGGTCTCGCAGGCGAGTTGTTTTCATACTTCAGCGCCCGCTGAACATTCACGTCGAGGAAGATGTGAACCGGACAGTAAACTTGTTTACAGTGCTCGAGCGGTGTGCTGCGGAGCAAACCCGATCATCGCGGCAGATGACGAGGGACAGCGAGAAACTGGAATGCGAGCTGCTGGACGAAAAAGAGTTGCGGCTCTGCTCGCGCAGTCCGACACAAGGAGAGCTCAGCACTGTCACACGACCTCCGCGGCGACCACCGCGCGAAACCGATGTCTCTGCCGCGCAGGCGTCCTGCCGCTGGCGGCACGCCGCGCGCGTTCTCCCGCCAGTGTGTCCATAAAATCACTCCTGGTGACACCGCCTCCGAAAGGGTTCAGACTTGGCGGCAAGGAGGAAGCCGTTGTGGCGGTAAAGATGGCGGCACAAGAAGACAAGAAGCGCCCAGTGTCTGTCGATGGCTGATGTTCTGGGCACACACCTGCGTGAAAGGAGCCCGCGCGCTCCATCGCGAAGACATGAGAGAAATGTTGCCGGACCCTTTTCCCTCCATACGGCTACCCAGAAGGGGGAATGCCCACGCGGCCGCTCGTTGACCGCTGGTGACGACCGGCCAAACAACCCCGCGTTCTTCTCAGACCTTCTGTGTTGCTGACTCAAGTTGAGTCTTGCCGTCGCCGTCCTCTATATATCTTTCAGCATGATGGCCCCGGGCTCCTGCATACGTGCTCCTAGGCGGGTGCTTTCATGCTTGACTCGCTGTCGCCGTTCCGAACATCATGATCAACTCTGCCTCCTGTCCGCAGGCATCAGAAGACGGTCACGGTATATGCTTCACATTATGACAGGCCCAGAAAGAAGGCAGCATTCGTCGCATCGAATATTTCATGCACTCGTGCAGGTTGTTGAGGGCCTCTACATGACAAAAACCTTCGTTGCCCAAAATTCCTCTGAATTTCCGCTAGTTTACGATTTGTACGGTTACACACAGTCCTTTTTTGTAAAGCTGCTTTACATTTTCCATGCTGTCTGAAAAAAATAATAACGCTTTGTTTTTGGCGCTGTCTAATTGGGCTGCTTTAGGCAGTTTAGCTAAGAAAGGCCGCCACTTTCATTGCGGCATGCCATTATCTTCTCTTACAGGATCATCGTGGGCGTACTGGTCATCCTAGTCGTGTTGGGAACACTAGTGGACGCCATGTTCCTCATGCTAGTCAACAGAGAGTTTGCCGCAAAGGAAATAGTCAAGTCTCACTCCTATGAAATAAGTAAGTAGTCAATACACTGAGGTCATGTTCTATGAGAAATCATGTCGAAATGTCCGACAAGAACTTAAAAAGAAGAAACAGATAGGGAGAGAGAGAAGCTACTATATTATGTGCCAGACTTAAATAGCATGACATGAAAATGACGGCTTGAGTAGTCCTGTTCTGAGCATAAAAGGAGCTTATTTTTCATTACTGACTTTTATTCCGTCGAAAGAAACAGGATATATAGTTTGGTTTTCCTTTGAAAAGAGTATAGCCACCTATTTTTTAGTTGCGTTCCTTATTTTGTGTAGTGATGCATGAGATAGTACTATGCACGAATCGCCAGCTGCTATTCGCCTACCACCTTTAACGGTTTACAATCGAATTTCTTTTCTCATCTGCTTCAGTTTCGTTTTGAACAGAAGAGCTATGGCTACAAAATTAAAGTTAATGAGTCACGGGAAGGATAAAAAACTGCGATATTGTTGCTCCATCGTTTTAATTCACTACCTCACTATGGCCAGCCTCCCTCAAAAACAGGAATCATATCGAATGGAGAAGCATTGACTTTATCTTTTTTTCATCCCTCATGTACGCTATGTAACTAAAGAACAGCGCAAAAAAAAAAAGAAAAAAACGAGAGCGGGAGAATACACGCAAACACAGGGCGGGTGCTTATAAACTGTTTATTTTCCGAAAACCAAGCATGATTATTAGCACAAACGCACTGCACCGCGTGGTGTGATGAGATAATGCAAAGTGCCCGTGAAATCAGAGGAGATAACCCATCAAAAACCAAAACATAAAATCGTCACCTGTGCAGTTAAAAAAAATTATTCGCAAAAGAGGGGTTTATATCGCTTGGTGTTACCAGTACCGCAAGATGGGATGACGGATGAAAAAGCTGTGCGCTGAGAAAAAGGAAAGGTTAGTTTGTGGGGTTTACCGTCCCAAAGGTACTGAGGCTACTAGAGACGCTCTAGTGGAGGACTTCGGAAATTTCGACCGCCTGGGGTTCTTTAATGCGCACTGACATTGCACAGCACATGGGCGCTTCGCTTTCCACCAACAACGAAAAGCGCCGGCGGTCGCTTTTCGACGGAAAGAAAGGCCAGAGTGTAAAAAAAGGCCTAATAAAATTGTTTCAAAGACGTGGAAGACGTCGAAGAAGTGCAAATGAACCTAAAAGTTATTTGGACAACAACAACAACCATCGTAACAAAATGCCGAGTCCATGAACTAACCAACAGCCAACAAGGAACATAGCGAAAAACGAAAGAAACAAGAAACAACTGAGAGCCAACAGTTCCTCCGGTAAAACAACAACAACAACAACAACAAAAACACAAGGACAAAGCACAGGAGCTTCCTAAAACAAGTACAAGAGTCAAATTGAAAAAAAAAAAATACTGGCGGAACACAGCACCAGCGCTGTTTTATTATTAGTTTTTTGTTGTTTCACCGTGTTAACCGTTGGCTGCCGGTTTTATGTTTAGAACGTTTTTGCAGTGTTTCTTGTTGGCTGTTGGTTTGTTGATTGATTCGGACTTTTGCTGCGATGCTTTTAAGTTCATTCACATTTATTCCACATCTTACACTCATATTTATGTTCTCTTTTTTACTTTCTAGCCTTTCCTTCGTCTTTGCACTGAATTTTTTGGTCCGTCATCCGTTCTCCGGTTGGAGTGAAGACGAGCCGATGTACCTTTGTTTGGATGAACATTTCTTGAACTGCACTGGTGACGATGTTATGTTTTGGTTTTGATGTGTTCTTTTATTTCAAGGGCACTTCGCTTTATCATGTGGCC
This sequence comes from Amblyomma maculatum, assembly GCF_055883805.1. Lineage (NCBI taxonomy): Eukaryota > Metazoa > Arthropoda > Arachnida > Ixodida > Ixodidae > Amblyomma > Amblyomma maculatum. Next base: position 85,414,591 of record NC_139350.1, read on the forward strand.
AACCACACCACGTGGTCCAGCATGTAGGGTATTTATCCTGCTTGATTTTTGAAAAAAAGAAAACAGTTGATAGTCAGCACCCGTCCTGTGTTTGCGTGCATTCATTTGTCCCCATATTTTTCGCGCTGTTCTTTCGTCACTTAGCCATGAATCAAACAGCTCAGGCAAAAGTCTTGGCTCATGTACGATGTCATAGCTAGCCATCGCTCGGCTGTTCAAAAAGGAAAATGAAAAAAAAAATCAATGATAAAATACTTACTTGTCGTAGACGAAAACCACGAGGGTATTCAAGTACAGTAATCAAGGAAGTTATATAAGAGAACTCACTGTAATGTCTTATGTGTCATTACCTAAAACAAAAATGCACCCCAGATTTGTTGCCTATGGCCGATGAATTTGAGCAAGCTTGACCTTACTTCTACAAATACATTAAACATCTGGTACATTAAGACGATAATGGAAGAATAACTTACGAATTGAGCACAGTTTCCAATGCCATGCTTAGCGCCGGATTCAAGTTTCCCGCGGTCTTTAAGGAGTGGCTGGTTGAGTTTCACAGTCGCTGCACAAGCCGTTTCTCGTTCGCAAGCGACAGATTTGTGCGCAACTGTGCAGCGGATCAAGCAGATCGTATCCCCATGCTTCGTGTATAATTTGTGTTCTTCTCGTAAACGCACGTCGTGTCGACTTGCTCGGTAACGTGGCCGCATTGCGTAGCTGTGGCTGAACATTATCGCTGGGCCACTCTTTTCAAATGTACAGCAGTTCACCGTCGAAACAAGTGTCATCACTTGCCAGGCACGAAAACTGGAGAAGGTGGGCGTTTCGAGGTGCGCCTGATTGGAAGGCGGATATACATGTACCAATTGGCAATGGCATTGTCGACCGCCTAACCCATCTACCTTTTTTCGCAGGGGCTAAGAACCACAACGTGCAAGTTCTGCGTGCGTTCTCGACCTACCGCAACTTCCGTATGCTCATGAGTGCCCGCAGAGGTAGCGCAACGCTGGCGCCTATGGCGGGCATCACCTCCATGAGCTTCGTCTGGATCATCAGCGGCAGCACGCTCATACTGCGACCCTTCAGCCTGTCGGGTGCGTCCCCTGCCTACGGGTTCTTTGGAATGCTTCATACGATGCGCCAACCAAGTTCGCGCGCGCGAAAGCCAGATTAGCGCTCATATTGGTGATTCCTTCTAAATGCACTTGATCGCCCATCAGCAGACAAGTGCGCCTTTCTGTGTCCTGTCGTAGCTTTTACAAGATCAATTCTCGCGTCAGCCGACGGCCTACTGAAATTCCGCCCGTGCGACAATTCCGCGCATGGAAATTTCATTTACATCGAGAACGGCGTCACTTAAAGCCATGAATCACCACTGCGATTCAATGGATTCCGCAATGGCCACTGCAATCGAGAACCACCATGTATGTCCGCCGTCTGACGTATCTTATTGTATACCCTGCTTATGCTTTCAGTGCGATATTGAGTAAATGTAAAAAAAACATGTTTATTCCTTCTATTATACATTTTAATATCACGATAGGCCAAGTACAGTCGAACCTCGCTCTAACGAACACGGATATAGGAAATTATCGGATAAAACGAAGTAAAATCACAGTTTTCTTGGTCCGTGGTTTATTTTTATGGGAGTTCTTTCAGTGTACCGTAACGAAAAGATCAAAACTTAACCGTAGATCGGCTATAACGAAGCAGTCATTTTGCATTAAAACGGCAAAATATATCAATTTTATCGCAGCTGATTTGGACAACATTTTCAGGAACATTCCATTTTCCAATTCTTTGCAGGAAATCTTAAGTCGTTGAGAGAGGTTTTGAATGATCCCATGATTCAGTTTGCCATAAACTCCCTGGCAGTTGACGCCATCACTACAGTCATGTGAGTATTATATTTCAAAAAAGTAATGCCTAGTGACATAACGCAATGCTGACTTTTTTAGTCTTTTCGTGGGGGCGATACTTTTATCTAGTCGCTTCTCAGATGGGACTGAATCTTTACACGTCGGTCGCGTCAAGTCATGTGACAACAAGCCTGACGTAGAGCCCACGTTATGGCTACGTAGAGACATCCTGATGGCGCCTCCTTCCCGCCTCTGCGCGCTTTTGAATTTTTTTAGTTCTCTGGAAAGACAGGGTGGCGTCAAGATGGTGGCCGCGCCCTCACATCATTTGTTTGTTTTTGTGTGTGTGTGTTGAGGGGGGGGGGGAGGGGGAGGGGGTTCCAACGCCGGATGGAGCAAGTGGGCAGCCTAGAGAGGGCCGAAGAAAAGCCGGCGAAACAATTTTCGCGCTCGTCTTGCTCCTCCCTACTTGCTTACGAAAGTTCTGCTGGGCACCGCTTCGTTTGAAAACCTCGATCGGCTTGACGACCTGAACAATTCCATTCTAAATGAAACACGGTAAATCTTGCAAGTTAGCACGCAGACGTTTCAGAGCCAGCTCGATCGGCTCCTTTGAGATCGGAGGAGAATCGAACACCCACAGGAACCCTTGATGATTATGATGATGATGATAATGTTAGCTGGACCCTTTGTATCAGGTGGACACCATTTTGTTGTCCCAGCCAATAAAAAAAGCAAAAAAGAAAAGAATCCTGAGTCGTGCGTCACCCCTAGGCCATGCAGGCACTTTCGTACGAGCGGATTAAATGGGGTTAAGTATCTATGTCGGGTGGTCTCTCATAGAATGTGGTAAGTTACGACTGTACGCCAATCAGTGTTTGTGGGATAACACGGGCAATAATTAATGTATTAGCGATTAACCGCGCAGCAAAGTGAATGTACACAAACGAAGACCCACAGGGGGGCCTTCTGACGGGGAACATTAACGCTGCCGATTTATAGTTTTGCAGGCGAAGTTTACTTGCACCCCATGGTTGTTTTTCCCGTAATGAGAATTTTAGGCAACGTACCATGCAGCCGTGCCCTAAAGTTGTTCGTACTGCACACTTCCAATCACACGATGTGTAATACAAAAACCCTAAAAAAAAATGTGAGTGTGGGGGGGGGGGGGGGGGGGAGCTGTGTGAAGACATAAAAGCCTTCGAAGCGTGCTTCAACGATGCCTCACTTTTTGCTTTGCAGTGCCAGGTCCGTAGCGTACAACATAGTGCGAGTGGTACGGCGCTGTGGAAGCCAGGAAGACTGTACTGCTGGGAGGTACTTCAGATGCGCTTTTACAGCCACCAAATACTTCTACGTAGGGTACGTGGCTTTTTTTACTCCTGTTGGTCCCTCTTCGGAGTCATCCGATGGAACCACGCAACATGTGCTCGCATAACCGCTGACAGACGTGTGCAAGAAAGCCAGCGACTTGAGTTTTTTTTCTTTTTTTTTTTTTGGTTGTACACTAACCAAACATTTTTCGTTTCTTTTTTTCTATGTTTGCAGGTTGCTACCACTGTACATGTTACTAATTCTAGTGATCAATGCCAAGTTCCCCACACTGGGAAGTGGCCCCTCGTGGGCCACTGAAAGCCGAAAGTACCTCTCACAATGTGATAGGAGTTGGCAGTGGAATGTGCTCTTCGTCAATAACTTCATCGCCACAAAAGACCAGTTAAGGCAGCAAGTTCTTGGGAGGAAAGCCGAGCAGTAAACGAACATCAAGGGCATTCGTTCTAACAATATCAGTAATGCTCATTGTAGATTGTCTGCATAAGTGGACCACTAAGAATGAATGCTAATGTGCTTCTCAGGAGCTAAATATGCGAACCATATCGGCCCATTTATCGAAACATTGTGCCCTTACAAAGTTTCACAGTATGGATGAAATTGTTGTACTTGTTCTAGGGCTCTAGCCAGATCTGAATGCGAAGGTTCAGTCTCCGCGAAATAGGAAGTGGCGGCAGTCAATGTCAAACGTCCGCGACCACATGATAATTCCGTGTACACAGCCCATGGCTAATTTTACCATCATAAAGTGGGACCCACAGTTACTACAAAATGGCTCCAATCACCATGGAACGCCATTCAGCCATATAAAGCATCCTGAAATGCCCTGATGGGTTGGCTGCCTGAGAACAAGGGCAGTAGCAGCCTCACCTTTTATGGTAAAGCCTCCACCGTTGATGTGGCGCATCAGCCACGATGCGGAAAGGCCGTAGATAGTTCGAGGAACACAGGATCAAACATAGGGCGAAATATGTTCTACGGCCGGTTGCGGCAAATCGGAAGACGTTCTACGCAGTGTGCGACGGTCGCCGCAGTAGCGCCGCTCAGTGGCCGACATAATACACTGGAACACAGCGATCCTCTTTCACGCTTAGTTTGGTTGGATTGAGGACGTACATGACTGAGGTACGTTACATTTTAAGAAATAAAATATGATAATCCTGTTGTATATATTTTATAAGAACAGCCCTGTACACACAAAACGGCGAAGACAGGAAACTAGAATTTTACAGAAAATAATAATAATAGAAAACAGTTAGCATTAGCCAGCTACGGAAAAAAAAACCATTGCGTCGTTTCGTTGGTTTGGAGATTCACCCAGGACGGGCCGGACAAAGCATCCTGTGTGCCACTTAAGCCTTGATTTCTCCGGTGATGTTCTGTGGATTATATTATGTTCAAACTGCGCTTCTTTGGGGACTGACAACAATGGTACTGTGCGTTCTGAGTGATTCCCTACTATACTCAATGTATGCTCGGTAGGCAAATATCCTCTTGAAGCAAAAAATCCTCGATATCATCGCCCTCATCCTAAAACTTTCAGTAACGAGTAGACGCCAGGCTTCCGACGGTGTGGTATATGTTCTCCGAGATTGCTTGGAGGCTTTGTGACCGGCACACGTGAGCGAAGTGCTCTTGGGCAAATCAATGGAGCAGACATGTTACATTTGCGATAGAAATCGGAGCCATAAAATACAGACAACTAAGAAATTCTGACATCGGTGTCGAGGTTGTGAGCGAAAAATCGCGGATATGACACTGACAGATGGTAGCTGCCAAGGCCGGCTACGGATCCTTCGATAGTTTCTGCAACTTATCAGACGGTCGATTATTTCCTAGAATATAACGAGTCTAATAAATGATCAGGTAATTTCTCGAACTAAACAACGCGTGAAAAAAGCTTTACCCTGTTCCGCAATGTCTCCACAACCCTTGCCAGTGTCGCGTTGAAAATACTCACCTGAGAAATTGTCACTCGGGGGACGTTTCCGGGATTATGGAAACAGCGCAAAATAAATGAGCAGAAAACCGCGAAACCAATCTTTAGAAAACTAGCAAGACCTGCTGGGCAATCTGCTATACGTTCATCATGAGACAAATATGAATGCAGAGAAAAACGCCTATACGCCAATGCCATCTCGAAATATCAGCTGTATGCTACCGAAATAGAACGTTTGTGTATGTGGCATTTAAAATTGATCTTTGGATTATTAAAAAACAAACGGGTATAAATTGAATCTGCCTTGGCGCTGAAGTGGATATTTTGGAACGCGGACGTGTTTTTTTTGCCGCAAGTATTCCACCTGATCGCGTTGTTACGATCGCCTCTGATTCGTGAGCATGGACGCGTTAGCTCATCTTTATGCCCGTTTGGTCGCATTAGCGAACTAAAGAGTGGCTTTCGTGTATAGAGCAGAAAAGTGTACGGGAAATGAGGGGCTCATTAGGATACAATTAAAGGAGCCAAGAGTCTAAGAATTCAAGGTAAACGCACGGGATAGTTTTTTTTAAATGTTTTGTAGTCCATATTGACAGCAATTATTCCTGTGGTGATTTTAGGGAGAAAGAATATTAAATAGAAAGCAGAATAGAAAGCGGCGCGTTGTTTTTCCTTCTGCTTTCTATTTAATATTCTTTCTCCCTAAAATCAGCAGAGGAATAATTGCTGTCAATATCCACTACAAAACATTAAAAAAAAAACTATCCCCTGCGTTTACCTTGAATTCTTAGACTGTTTTCTCGTGTATGGAGTTTCATAGATGACGAAAAACAGATGCAGCGCAGCGTGTTAACACTTAGGAACGCTACTAGCGAAGCTAAGCACGATTGTCTGGACCAGCATTGTGCGTGCTTAGCAGATGGGCCATCTGCGCAAATGCGGGCACGGGAGATTGGATGTCATGCACAATACACGCGCAACCGGTGACTTGCACGAAAAGAAAAAAAATTAAAATAAAGATACGTTGCCAATTAGAAAAAAAGCAAAACAACGAAGATCGAACAAAGCCGATGAGCTTTCACCATGTGACCGCTTCGGAAATGCCTGAAAAACAGCACGCCAGCGTTTAATAAGTCGCTCGTCGTCACCTACACATATTTCATGCACCAACAAATGCAGTCCTCGGTTGCGCGCAGAAAAGAAATTATAAAAAGAGTATGAAAAGAAAATTAGTCGTATTTCAAACGTTGTGGGCAAGCATTTACTGTGGCGATTGTCGCATATTGCGTAACAAGAGCTTCCACCTCTTCTAGCCGTCATAGCGTGACGCACGCAACGCGTAGAACATTGTGCAGTCCCAAATGCGCTGTGGGACAAAGTGTTTAAGTTCGTGAGAACACATTAGTTGCATAATAAAACACGGTTGTAGCTTGGAAGAGAAAGAACACAATCGTCGCACACACGTTCGTGCCAGCAGCTGCATGCATTGCAAATGCAACCATTTGAAAAAGACAATTGCACCGGCTAATGCTTATCGTGCGCATTTTCGAGGATCTAATTGCTATTAACCGTTTTTCCTTCTTTTTCAGTGCATGCCGCACACATGGTTCCTGGCCTTTGTCTTTCAAGCTTTAGTCTTCAGTATTGCAATCGGCTTCCTATTGATACGGTAAGAAGCCCAGGATGGGCGATCTGCGCTAACGTGAGTAAATACTGGTGCCATGAAACACTACGGCACAAAGAAAAAAACGCAAGAACGAATACCACATCTTTCTTGTGTTTTCTTCTTTGCACCGTAGTGTTTTCAAGTCATGAACCAACTCGCCCCACAGGCTGTCATTCTGAATTCTGGTGCGTTCGAGCTACTGTAGCCCTGACAGAAATGTAGGTGGCAAGCGCTAGTAGATCGCTGCTCACGGGTAGAAAGAAACTTAGAAACCACTCAACATTTATTGTTCGGTCACAAACTTCAAAAGAAAAAAAGTGTTTACGTAAACGACGACTGGGTATATGTGTAGCGCTAAGATTAATTATTAAGTTACAGGTAATTTAGGCATAGCGGGGCGACTCGTTACCGTGATACAATTCTGCGGTGTCCCCTTTGGTGCAGTGGGCGCATGCGCAAATGGGACCTCAATGAACCGTTTCACTTGAGCGCATCACGCCGTGCTAGATATATGTAATGATATAAACCACCGGTAACCGGTACCACAAGTTACGGTGTTATATTGCCGTGCGCCACAAAGCGATTGCTGTCGCACCGGCCTTTAGCATATATTGAGTCGCAGAATGAAGGATATGTGCTACGTGTGAATAATTTGGAATTTTGTTGCAGGCTGCCCAAGTTTGCAATGGCGGGGCTTGGAGTGTGCATTTTTGCTTGCTCGCTGACCACTTTCATCATAAACAATGCCAACGACCTTGGACCTACGGGATTGCTCCGAGAATACAGAGCAGGGTAATTACTGTCTTTGGACTTGCTATTGCAGCAAATACGCTGTTCATTGGTGCTCTTCTGCATTTTAATTGAGACTCTACTAAAGGAGATCCAGCGCCATATTGTACGCGTGTGCAAGGTCTTTAGTGCCTCTTAATGTAGCCTGTACAGGCACTAATTTTTCATACCTTCCTGCAATATGATCAGCTGTGATTAAGTTTAGCATACATTTTTCATAGAAACATGTGAACGCAGCATTAGAAAAAAAAAACGTTCTGTTTACTGCACTCAAAGCTAGGAATGAGATTTTAAAATATATTTGAAAGGCTTGCGGGACTTGCCCCCTGCATCTGACGTCATTGCTTGTTTTCAGCGCTTCGCTGGCGAGTTAGCTTCAAAAGAGCTTCCCACCATTTCAGCAAGGCTCCTTACCACATCATTCCATCTTAACTGTGGTCTTAATTTCGGCATGCATATTAAATGTCCAAACATTTTCCACAGTTTAGAACCACTTTGAAGCCGGAAGAAAACAACTTTAACTCGAGAGCTACGAGACCGGGCATACTGCAGGTCCCTCTGAGTGTGGGTTTGCCTTAAAATTACCGCGACTGAAATGCACTTCTCTAGGCGACACCTAATTGGTTTTGAAGTTTAGCTCAGATAAGGCAGATAAGCGACTTTCTGAAATATTTAACACATAAAATGGCTATGATGGGCAAATGTTCGTGACCTGCCCTAGCAAGAATCGCTCCAGAGCCTAGCGCATTCTGACTAATTTGTTCTTTTTTTCTCTTTTCGCTCTAATAATGAAGCTCCCGCCAGGCATATCATGATTCAATCGAAATCAACTTCTATACAAGGGGAGGACCATTCTGCATTGGACTTATCACTGGGTACTTCCTCGCCATGAAGCCAAGGCTGGGCCTTAAGAAGGTGAGTCAAGGGTGGCAACGAAGGAGCGCACTGATTAAATTAGTCTTTCTGTACTCAATGTGGATGCATAAAGTGTTGCGCAATATAGAGGTCTATATGAGAGAGGAAGATAATCTGAGAACGTGCACAAGGACGCATTATCAGGCATCTACGACTGCACATGATAGAGCACTTCTGCAGCATCTGGCGCTTCGGTGGGAGCGTTTTAGGATAACTATTCGGACAGGTAACGAACAACATTTTTTCCACAAGGTTTATTTCTCATGAGACCTTCCGTACATGTAAAGTGCAGTGGCGTCTCGGTGCCTAGCCTCCTGTATTGAAACAACAAAAATTTACCGCCATTTTGCACCTGTGCTATCCGTGCAGAACGGTCCTGCCGAAACTCCGTCCTTCGGACTGCGTAACTGTGGCATTCGCAAGGACGTTTGCTAGACCAAGCCATCAAACGGAGGTGGGGAAGAGCGAAGGAAGTCTTCCTAGCTCTCGCCGAAAAACTTGCTCAGGTCGCAATACGTTCTTTCAGTATCGATGACTCGTGTGTCGATAAAGCCTATGACCTGGAAAGAGCGGGGAAAAATACAAATGGAACACAATTATGATAGTAGGAAGCCTGCGCCCGTAGTGTCGTGCTACTACTCCACCAACCACCCTTTCTTGGTAGATTACCACTTTTGTGGTAATCGGCAGTCTTCTCCAAAACAGCCCTCTTCTGAATGCGCTCAAGTGCAGCCGAACGGGGGAGTGAGACGCAACCTACCACTCTTGAGAACGATAATTGAAACTTCCTTGAGAACCATGTCTTCATCCTGAAAGCTGTACAGGCCATCAAGGCATCCTATTGGTCGCTCGACCACAGCACCATATTCTCTCCAGCCGGCGAACCGTGAAACGTATACATAAGGGCGTGCGCAGTAGCAGACGCTCGGCCTGTTCACGGTGGTATTTTCGCCACACGACGCTATCGGTCTGGCCGCAGCAAAACGGCGGTACGAGGTATTGTTGTGTCCTGGGCCGCGACAAAATTACACTTAAAACTAACGGGTGAGATCGATGCGCCCGATAAATGTGCCAACTCCACGAAGAGTGAGTGGTATAGGAAAGCCGACAAGTGTGGGTCACCGTGGTAGGGAGAATCGACTGTTTCGGTTTTATCTTCTTTCTGCGACGAATGTTGTAGTTTTCACATTTCTTATATTTTAAACGAACAAGAAAGTGACGGAATGCGTGGGGCGACAGCTCGGTTAATGGATCACATTCGTTGCTTTCTATTTTAAGGAGTCTTGTAAAAATTGAGCTACTATTGTGTGGGGAAAAAAACGCCGTGTTCTGATAAGCCCAAAAATATATCGGATCAAGCCGTCGCTATTTATAACTCTCTCGCATTCCCAGCAACTTGCGCCGAGGCGGTTTGTTAGGTGGATGGAATATTGGTATACTGATTGATTTGGTTGGTAGTGTTTGACGTCCCAATGCGGCTCAGGCTATGAGAGACACCGTAGTGGAGGGCTCCGGAAATTTCGACCGCCAGAGTCGATGTTCTCCCGTATACGGGCGCCTTGGTTTCCGCCTCCGTCGTAAAGCGATAGTCGCGGCCGGCTCAGCAGTCGAGCACGTTAACCACTGCGCCACCGAGGCGGGGCCGTTCGTCTGTTGGGGTGCGTTGATTTTGAAAAGACAACACAGTCCGGACGGGAAGTGGGGTCTACTGCCTTCGTCGACTGTCTCAGTTCGTACTGCGTTGTCCCTTCCGATGCGGTTTAATAAGAACTGCGCTATTACCTCTGCGTATAATGTCGAATGCTCGGAGTAATGCAATTTAAGCTTGGATAACGATGTTTCATGGCTTCGAAACAGATGGGCTTGTAATGTCAACAGTGCGCAGCCTTTTTTTAGGCTCCTTTGTCTTTCCTCTTTGTTGCGATGATGTTCACCTAAATTCGAGCTGAAAAGTTGCACGTTATTTTTTAGACTTCGCACAATAGTTAAGTTGTAGAGTCCAAAGCTGATTTTTGCACAGAAATAAAATAGAAGAATCGCATAGGAAATAGAAAAAAAGTAGGAAAATCAAGCACTACGCCTGATTGCGCACAGCTCTAAACTTATCCGCATTAGGAATAAGCGAGTGGGTTTTGGGCTCCCAGCGCACAGAGCATGCATGCCCCATATCTTACCCGGCGTTTCAGCCAACAAGGATGCTTCGCCAAGAAGGAATATTTTTTTTTCGAAGCTTCTCATAATTTCTTGCCGAAATGGGCAAAATGTGTTTTAATGAGGTCGTAATACTATATGAAATAACTAAGTACTGATACATCGCATGGGACAACCGACCACTACGATGAGCAAGTATTCTGCTTCATTCCACTGCATTGATGACACTTTGCATATTTTAAGCATATAGCTGATCGCCGGACTTGCCTCGCCGTACACGATGTGCTGCTGACTCGAGAAGTGCACTTCATGGTCAGTCGTCTGCTCGACAAAGAGTAGAGGAGAATATAGGAGTTCCTCTTCTTTTAAACCAGGCGATAATATTTATCCATCTGTGTACTAGCACCACTCGGCGCTGCTTTGGTAGCCTATTAGCCCGTAGCATACCAATATGGCTTGAATATTATCTGTTGCACAACTAAAGCTATCCTCTTCTTTTAAACCAGGCGATAATATTTATCCATCTGTGTACTAGCACCACTCGGCGCTGCTTTGGTAGCCTATTAGCCCGTAGCATACCAATATGGCTTGAATATTATCTGTTGCACAACTAAAGCTATGATTGAGTGATTGATGAGTGATTGATCGATCGATCTGTCCCTGGTGTGGGTGCACGCGAAAGCAAGTCTATGCGATGCTGTTAACAAGTGGTAAGGTGGCAAACACTGCCGGTGTTCACGTGTCCTTTCAGTGGGCCGCATTCGGTGGTTGGATGCTGTCGCTGGTGACCATAGTGGCCATCACCCACGTTCCGTGGTTGTGGAACAAAGAGGGTCGGCACATGAGGCCCGGTGGCGTAGATTACGCCATCTACGATGCCTTTCACCGGGTCCTCTTCTCGGCGGCTATTGCCTACATCGCACTGGCCTGTGCCTGGGGAAGCGGTGGAGTCATCAAAGTATTCCTCACCTGGGCTGGCTGGCTTCCCATCAGCAGGCTGTGCTTCGCCATCTACATCCTGCACCCGTTCCTTACCTTCTACTTCAACGAAACGACGCGCGGCGTGATCGTCTATACAGTCAAGTTAGCGGTAAGGCTGTCGACACGTTGCCCCATGGACATCTTCAGGATGCAGCGATTTGTGCCATCTGTCGTTTTCACGTAATTTCCTGAAATGCTACGTCATCTTTCTGGCTGATATTTATCGGATATCCAGTCGATCAATACTTCATCCGCTTGCTGTCACATATGCGTTATACTATTCACCGTCCAACCGCATTACGTTGTTCTGTATTTCCGGACATTCTCAAAGTTACGTAATTTAAGGACATTCACCAAATCTCTCACTCAAGCTATGGCATGCGTGCAAAAAAATCAGCACCGCTGCAAGAAATAACATACAGCGCGAGTTCAGTTTTATTGGGGCAGCGCTGACATCCAATTTCTTCTTTTTTTCGACGCAGCTGCTGCGCTTGTTTCCTTTGTCGTGCATGGCGCTAGCAACAACTTAAG